>NC_091472.1:288322362-288324862 GCF_036971445.1 Narcine bancroftii
TGACATTAGCCTTCAGCTGAAAAAGTCTTAGGAACCAGAGTGGGGAGAGATGCTTAGAATCAAGGAGGAGAGATTGGGTGCAGACTGGGAGATTGCTTTGTTGAGTGCCTTGACTCTACCACAATAGTGTGGATCTCCCAGTGGCCACGCATTTCAATTCCCTGACCCATTCCCTTGCCAACATGTCTGTCCATGGTCTTGTGCACGGTCAGACTGAGAAAACCCACAAATTGGAGGAAAAGCATGTCATCTTCTGATTGGGCACCTTCCAATTGGATAGCATTAACATCAACTTGTCTGGTTTCCATTTAACATCCCCCCAACCCTGTTGCATCTCTATCTCTCTCCCTCTCTCTCCCTCTCTCACTCTCTTTCCCCCCCCTCTCTCTTCCCCCCCCTCTCTCTTCCCCCCCTCTCTCTTCCCCCCCCTCTCTCTTCCCCCCCCTCTCTCTTCCCCCCCTCTCTCTTTCCCCCCCCTCTCTCTTCCCCCCCTCTCTCTTCCCCCCCTCTCTCTTCCCCCCCTCTCTCTTCCCCCCCTCTCTCTTCCCCCCCTCTCTCTTCCCCCCCTCTCTTCCCCCCCTCTCTCTTCCCCCCCTCTCTTCCCCCTCTCTCTTCCCCCTCTCTCTTCCCCCCTCTCTCTTCCCCCCTCTCTCTTCCCCCCCTCTCTCTTCCCCCCTCTCTCTTCCCCCCTCTCTCTTCCCCCTCTCTCTGCCCCCCTCTCTCTTCCCCCCTCTCTCTTCCCCCCTCTCTCTTCCCCCTCTCTCTTCCCCCCTCTCTCTTCCCCCCTCTCTCTTCCCCCCTCTCTCTTCCCCCCTCTCTCTTCCCCCCTCTCTCTTCCCCCCTCTCTCTTCCCCCCTCTCTCTTCCCCTCTCTTCCCCCCTCTCTCTTCCCCCCTCTCTCTTCCCCCCTCTCTCTTCCCCCCTCTCTCTTCCCCCCTCTCTCTTCCCCCCTCTCTCTTCCCCCTCTCTCCCCCTCTCTCTTCCCCCCTCTCTCTTCCCCCCTCTCTCTTCCCCCCCTCTCTCTTCCCCCCCTCTCTCTTCCCCCCTCTCTCTTCCCCCCCTCTCTCTTCCCCCCTCTCTCTTCCCCCCCTCTCTCTTCCCCCCCTCTCTCTTCCCCCCCTCTCTCTTCCCCCCTCTCTCTTCCCCCCTCTCTCTTCCCCCCTCTCTCTTCCCCCCCTCTCTCTTCCCCCCCTCTCTCTTCCCCCCCTCTCTCTTCCCCCCTCTCTCTTCCCCCCTCTCTCTTCCCCCCCTCTCTCTTCCCCCCTCTCTCTTCCCCCCTCTCTCTTCCCCCCCTCTCTCTTCCCCCCTCTCTCTTCCCCCCCTCTCTCTTCCCCCCCTCTCTCTTCCCCCCCTCTCTCTTCCCCCCTCTCTCTTCCCCCCCTCTCTTCCCCCCCTCTCTCTTCCCCCCCTCTCTCTTCCCCCCTCTCTCTTCCCCCCTCTCTCTTCCCCCCCTCTCTCTTCCCCCCTCTCTCTTCCCCCCCTCTCTCTTCCCCCCTCTCTCTTCCCCCCTCTCTCTTCCCCCCTCTCTCTCCCCCCCTCTCTCTTCCCCCCTCTCTCTTCCCCCCTCTCTCTTCCCCCCTCTCTCTTCCCCCTCTCTTCCCCCCTCTCTCTTCCCCCCCTCTCTCTTCCCCCCCTCTCTCTTCCCCCCCTCTCTCTTCCCCCCCTCTCTCTTCCCCCCTCTCTCTTCCCCCCTCTCTCTTCCCCCCCTCTCTCTTCCCCCCCTCTCTCTTCCCCCCCTCTCTCTTCCCCCCTCTCTCTTCCCCCCCTCTCTCTCCCCCCCTCTCTCTTCCCCCCCTCTCTCTTCCCCCCCTCTCTCTTCCCCCCTGCTCTCTTCCCCCCCTCTCTCTTCCCCCCCTCTCTCTTCCCCCCCTCTCTCTTCCCCCCTCTCTCTTCCCCCCTCTCTCTTCCCCCCTCTCTCTTCCCCCCCTCTCTCTTCCCCCCCTCTCTCTTCCCCCCCTCTCTTCCCCCTCTCTCTTCCCCCTCTCTCTTCCCCCCTCTCTCTTCCCCCCTCTCTCTTCCCCCCTCTCTCTTCCCCCCCTCTCTCTTCCCCCCTCTCTCTTCCCCCCTCTCTCTTCCCCCCTCTCTCTTCCCCCTCTCTCTCCCCCCTCTCTCTTCCCCCCCTCTCTCTTCCCCCCTCTCTCTTCCCCCCCTCTCTCTTCCCCCCCTCTCTCTTCCCCCCTCTCTCTTCCCCCCTCTCTCTTCCCCCCTCTCTCTTCCCCCCCTCTCTCTTCCCCCCCTCTCTTCCCCCCCTCTCTCTTCCCCCCTCTCTCTTCCCCCCCTCTCTCTTCCCCCCTCTCTCTTCCCCCCTCTCTCTTCCCCCCTCTCTCTTCCCCCCTCTCTCTTCCCCTCTCTCTTCCCCCCTCTCTCTTCCCCCTCTCTCTCCCCCTCTCTCTTCCCCCCTCTCTCTTCCCCCCTCTCTCTTCCCCCCTCTCTCTTCCCCCTCTCTCTCTTCCCCCTCTCTCTCTCTTCCCCTCTCTCTCTCTTTCTCTCTTCCCCTCTCT
>NC_091472.1:289557985-289760197 GCF_036971445.1 Narcine bancroftii
CCAGTGGCAATAGTTTTCTTCTATCTAGTTTTCCAAGAATCAGGGGTTCAGTGCTGCAGGAACTCACAGGACACCTCATGGGGCAGCTCCGGTACCTCCTTGTCGCTGTTTTTGGTGAGCTCCTGCACCTAAAAAATTAGCACTGCACCCCTGCCTAGATTCTTCACGATTAAATATCTCTTTTGTTGTAATCTCCTCTGTTCCAAAGAGAACAACACCAGCTTCTTTCCACTTCCATGAAACTAAAATGATTTAATTCCTAGAATTGATTTAGTAAATCTCTTCTGAACCTTTCCAAACATTTCACATTTTTCTGAAACATAGCAGCCATGCACATTACTAAAGTTCCAGCTGAACCAATATTTTATAAAGGTTCATCATGACTTTTTTCCTCATACTCTATGCCTCTATTTATAGAGTCCCTGATGCTTTTTCTACCTGCCCTTTCACTAAACCATGCAGTTAAACTGCAAGATCCCTCTGCTCTTATACCCCTTTCATCATTTATGTTGTTTCTTCTCATTCATTCAAAATGTGAAATTGGAGAATTTTTGCATTAAATTCTTTGCTTCCTGAAATTTAGCCAATTACTATCCATGCTGCTTTACCCCTTTTTATTTCTGTTGATACACACAGGCATGGTACGCTGGCCTGTGTATGACATCATAACACATATGTATTGCGTGGCATGGGAAACCACTTTTAGATTAGTATTAAAGAATGAATGAAGCACCACGTCTCTGTGTGCTTGTGTATTTCTAAACTTCAAATACACAACAGATTGGCCACGAGGATCAAAACGAACTTCCTCTATGCACTGAGCCTTGGAGAGAAGATTTAACGAGGAAGTGCAAGGCTACCACAGCAATGAACTCCACAGGGGCTCAAACATAGAGAACAAATGAAAAGGAAAAGACATGGGGAAAATGACTCAAAATGGCAGAAGGCCATTTTGGAGAGAACAAGGACTTAGAATATTGGTATGACTACAGTGAAAGATTCAATATGTACAGTCTTGCCCACAGTATAATAGATACACTGGTTTTAAAAAGGAAACTAGCATTGTTTCTAAGTATAGTGGGAAGCAAGATTTTTAGCACTGGCAAGACCAAGGAACACCTTTTCCCCAAACCAGTAATAATCGCAGAATGATACAAATTTTATTCCAGAAAGCCAAATGCAGATGAACCCATAAGCAAGTATTTGGCTAAATTACATAGACAGTCAGAAAACTGTGAGTTTGGAGAATTCTTGAATGAAGCATTAAGGGATAGATTGGTCATGGGGTTGGCTGTCTGCAACCCCCAACAACGATTGCAAGTAAGAAAGATTTAGACATTGAATTTTGAAATGGCCAACCAAAATATGGATATCATACAAGGAGAGCAATCTACAGTGGGGCTAGTGACAAAATTAAACTGACAAGAATGCTTCTGTTGCGGGAAAAGCAACCATAGCCCTGATAATTGTTACTTCAAAAAGGCCAAATTCCAACTATGTGATAAGGAGGGACACATCAAGTCCAGATGTCCAAGGAGAAAGAAAATAAGCCAAAAGAGAAAAAACAAAAATCAAAATACAACAAACAGCTGTCCATAGTGAAAAATGTGGAAGAGAAGGACGACACCATTAATGGTGAATCTAATGAGTCCAAGGGGGAGAAGACAATGAATATAATGCATCGTCAGTTTGGGGGATAAGAAATCTGAAATTTATGTCGAGGTTAAAATCAACAGCGAACCTCTTTGGATGGAGTTGAACACCAGAGCGTCAGTGATTCTCATGCCAAAAAATGTGAAAGCAGGACTATTGTCCGGCCTTACCATGAAACAGTCTGACATGGTGTTGAAAACGGTCACGGGGAGAAAGTCAAGGTGCTTGGTAAATGTAAAGTTGATGTCGAATATAAAAGAAAGATTGCAAAAGCGTTACCCCTCACCATCGTTGAGACAAATGGACATGCATTGTTTGAAAGAAACTAATTCACTAGTTAAAGGAGCAGAAGCAGGCCATTAGGCCCATCGAGTCTGTTCTGTGACTCTACACTAAGCTGAATTATGCTCACATCTAGTTCCAATTTCCAGTCTTTTCCTCATATCCCTTGAAACCCTTACTGTAGTTGGGAGGCAGCTTCTTCTCATGGGTGTTCACGCTGGCCACATTGGAACAGCCACTCCTTGGGACAGACATCTTGTGCGCACACAGCCTGCTAGTGGACCTCAAGGGAAGGAGATTGGTCCATGCCAAAACTTTTCAAACCTTCTCCCTCAAAGATGCCAGACTCCCTGCACTTCACCTGGACTCCATACAGAGATTGGACAACGAGTGCGCCAGGGTTTCCTGCAGTACTCACCCCCCCCCCCCATTCACCATGGTGATAACCCCTCATGGAATACAGCACCATATCCTGACCCAGGGCCCACTGCTCCAAGCAAGCGCAAGATGCCTTCCTCTGGAGAATTTCCATCTGGCAAAGGAGGAATTCAGGAAACTGGAGGAGCTCAGCATTGTATGATGATCAGACAGCCCATGGGCTTCTCCCCTGCACATGATACTCAAAGCAACTGTGGGCTGGAGAGCATTCGATGACTACTGCTGGCTCAATGAGGCCACAACACTGGATAAGTACCACGTGCCATACATTGAGGACTTCACGGATAACCTGCATGGGGGAAGGATTTTCTCCAAGGAGGACTCATGTGGGTATTTCATCAGATCCTGGTACACCCCAATGATATCCCAAAGACCGCCATCATCACCCCGTTCGGCCTCTTCGAATTCCGCTGAATGCTGTTCAGTCTAAAGAACGCCACACAGACCTTCCAGCGACTCATGGATGCAGTGGCCTGAGACCTGGACAGCACTTTCGTGTACCTGGATGACATCCTGGTGGGGGGCAGGAACCAACAGGAGCATATGGCACACCCAACTGAGCAAGTTTAGCCTGATGATCAACCCAGCCAAATGCCAGTTCAGATTGGATGCCATTAACTTCCTGGGCCACAGGAAACCAGGGAAGGAACCATACTGCTACCCAGTAAAGTGGAGGCCATCTGGAAGTTCCCCAGACCCAACATGACCAAGGGACTACAGGAGTTTGTGGGGATGATCAATTTCTATCACAGATTCATCCCCTCAGCTGTCTGGATCATGCGGCCCTTGTTCACCCGATGGCAGGCAAGGTGAAGGACATCACCCGAGACAAGGAGTCAGCGAAAGCCTTCATGAAGGCCAAGGAAGCCCTGGTGGATGCCACTCTCCTGGCACATCCCAGGTCCCTGATGGTGGATGCCTCAGGAATAGTGATCAGTGGAGTTCTGGAGCTGCAGATCAAAGGAAGTTGGCAGCCACTGGCTTTCTTCAGCAAACATCTGTGGGCTCCAGAACTGAAGTACAGTGCTTTTGACAGGGAGCTACTGGTGCTGTACTTAGCCATCCACCAATTCAGGTATTTCCAAGAGGGCAGGTTCTTCACAGGTTTCACAGATCACAAGACCCTGACTTTCGCCTTGGCTATGATCTTGGACCCCTGGTCGGCCCGCCAGCAATGACACCTGCCTTATATCTCAGAGTACACCACAGATGTAAGGCACAACTCTAACAATGGCAATGTGGTGGCCACTGCACTGTCCAGGCCAAGTATCCACACGCTATTGAGGGGAGTGAACTTCATGGCACTGGCGGAGGTGCAGCAAAAAGAGGAGGAGATCCCCCAATATTGGACTGCCATATTGGGACAGCTCCAGGACATCCCAGTCAGCACAGGTAACACCACCGTCCTGTGCGACTTGGCTACTGGTCAGGTCCGACCCATCGTCCCAGCAGCTTGGAGACGACAGGGTTTTTACTCCATCCACGGACTGTCTCACCAGTCCATCAGGTCCACGGTCCAGCTGGTGGCCAGGAAATATGTATGATGTGGATTGCAGATACAGGTCAGTGAGTGGGTGAAGCATGCATGCAGTACCAAACAACCAAGTACAGCAGCACACCAAGACTCCACCTCAGCACTTCAAGCCATAGAATGAAGGTTCGACCATATTCACATGGATGTAGTAGGACCCTTGCCGGTATCCCAGGGTTTCCACTATCTGTTTACGATGGTCATTCGCTTCGCCAGGTGGCCAGAAGTTGTTCCGCTGGCAGACACGTCCACAACCTTGTGTGCCAGGGCCCTCACCTCATCCTGAGTGGCACGGTTTGGATTACCATCACACATCCCACAGCATCTGCACAGCACCCAAGGAAGACCTCAACACCTCTTCGGCCAAACCCATCTATGGAGCTCCACTGGTGGTCCTTGGAAAATTTGTACCATCCCTAGGCGGACAGCAGGATGACTCTGCAGTGTTCCTCAGCAGGCTAAGGGAAAGAGTTGGCAACTTGGCCCCGATTCACCCTCCAGGCACTGACATGGAAGAACAAACATACCCGAAGAACTGCAGGACTGTGAGTATGTTTTCACTAACACGGGTCTACATCATCAACTGCTTCAGAGGCCATACAAGGGTCCATTCTAGGTCATCTGCAACAACAGGGCCATGTTCAAGCTGGAGGTCAGAGGCAAGATGGAGGTCTTCACCCCAAACAGGCTGAAGCCTGACGCACCTGGTGGAGACACCAGCATCACGCCGAAGAGGCAGGCCACTGAAGGCTGCAGAGACTTTGCCTCTGGGCACCAAGGACAATAACAAGGACCATACCACTGGTTCTGGAGGGGGTGGGGTCATGTGGTGGCCTGCCATGGCAGCAATTGAGTCGACGCTCCAGGCGGCAAGCGCAACTAAAGGCCAGTAGCCCGTGCAGTGGCACTGGCTCCAACAAGCGAACCGGTGGGTGAACGCAAAGGCAGCTTAAAGGCCAGCAATCCCAAAATGGTGCTGGTCTTGTTGCACAGCCAACAGACAGGGACAGCGTGTGGGGAAGAAAGACATTGTTATGCAGGAAAGTACCTGCGCGTGGGAAACCCACTTTTGTAATGCATGCTGTTATGACAGCCAAGGGTGGGGGGGGGGGTTCTGAACCCTACTAAAACAGAGCTTAACCTGACTGTATTATGTGTGTGTGTGTCTTCTTTCGAAAAGCGCATGGCTACAATGACATATTTAGGGTTTACAATTAATAGTGAAGGAGCCCGAATGTATACGGCAGGTACCAAAGATGCCCACAGAGCACCCTACCCATCAAAGAGAGCTGAATTTCAATCTTTATTGAATTACAACCATTATTGGAAGCACATCCCAAACATGACCACGTTGTGCGATCTACTGAACCAGTTGTTAAAGGAAGATCAGAAATAGTGCTGAAACACAAAAACAAATGACGCATATACTGTTTAAAAGAGCTGTTGACCTCAAGCAATGACATGCTCATCCACTATGACCCAGACAAACAAGTGACTCTAGTGGTTGATGCCTCGCCAGTAGGTCTGGGTGCGGTATTGTCACAGGTCATGGAGAAAGGAGAACAACTGGTGGCTTATGTCAGCTTGTGAATGTAATATGCATAACTGGAGAAAGAAGGATTGGCCATAATATTTGGAATCAAAAGACTTCACCAATACTTGTATGGTAGGAAATTCACCTTAGTAACTGATAATAAAACACTGAGTTTGATCTTTGGTCCTAAAAAGGAGATTCTGGTGCTAGTGGCAATAAGAATTCAGAGATAGGTCGTGATGCTTGTCGCTTATGATTACGACTTGAAAAAAAACGACCATGCAAAAGATTCATCGAGCTTGCCCCTACCTGAAACTGAACAGATGAACAGACAGAAGAGATAATTAAGTGGTTGGTGGAAGTGACAGCTATTGACCAAGAACAACTTCACCACCTACCGATTACAGTGAAAACCACAGAAGTAAGAAATAAACCGACACTGTCGAAGGTCTTATATTTTACGCTGAATGGGTGGCCAGAAGGAGACACTGTTTCTCCAGAACTAAAGCCTTACTATACTCAACTCAATGAAATAACTATCAAAGAAGGTTGTTTATTGTCGGAAGCCAGGACAATCATTCAAAAAAAATGGCTAATGGCCATGTTAGCGGAGCTCCACAACAATCATTCAGGGATGGTCCAAATGAAAGCTCTGGCCCGAATGTACATTTGGTGGCCATCAATAGACATTGTTATCGAACAAACAGTGAGGAGATGTTGCATTTGTCAGGAAATGCAACCCAAGGCAACACAAGCTGAAGCGAACCCATGGCACAGGATTCACGAGGTCTTCGCATTTCCACTTATGGGTGAAAATGTCCTTATTATTGTGAAGCACACTCCAAATGTCCAGTAGTAGCACACATGTGAACAAAAACAACAATCCAGGCAATTGAAAGATGACGAACATGTTTGCATCCTACAGATTATCCATAGAACTTTTCTCTGATAATGGACCTTAGTTTGTATCAGATGCTTTTAAAGTGTTTCTACGTAACACAGTATATGACACATACTTTCAGCACCTTACCATCCAAGTTCTAATGGAGAAGCTGAACATTTTGTACAAACATTTAAAAATGCCATGAAAACTAAGAAATCACTAAGCATTTCACAGAATCACAGATTTTCTCATAGCCTACAGAAATTTGCCTCAGTCCACAACAAAAAGAATGCCTGCAAAATTGATGTTCGGGCACAATTTAAGGACCCAACTCTCTGCAGTACAACCAGACATTGGCCTTCATACCAAACAATCCACTTCGCCAAGTAAACCAATAAGATCTCTGGAAATGGGTGAACGAGTGTTTGTGTGAGATTACAGAGACAACAAAGAGACTTGGATAAGAGGCGCCATCCTTAAGAAGCTAAGCCCCCGTTCGCATTCAATTGAAGTGGGAACCAACATATGGAAGCGGCACATCGACCAATTGAGAGCAGCAGATGATCCAATCGTGATTACGGATGAACCCTGAGACTTTCCATTTTGGGCCAACAATGACATTCCTGAGGTAACACCAAGAGCTGAGACACCATTAATGTCAACTGCTCGGGAGAGCCACGGAAGCAGTACAGCCCAAACTCTGTTACTGCTCACTGAAAACCAAGGTCCTAGTCCTTACAACTCGCCAAGTTGGAGTAGGAGGTCTTTCCCAAGGAGCAGGAGGAGGTCTTTCCCAACAAGGGAAAGATTCCCATCAAGGTGTATAGTATCCCAATGGTCTCGGCCTTGCCAAGAAGATCAAAAAGGCAATGATATCCTCTTGAACGTCTGAGGGGCTATGTACCATGACTTGGCTACTTGGCATGTTTTATTTACGTTGCAATTTAACACATCAATATATACTCCTTAGTTACTGTAGTTTTGTATACATATTACTCTGGACATGTTTAATGACATTTATTCTGTGGGGGAGAAGAGAGTTGTGGATACACACAGGTGCGGTACACATAGGGAATACTTAAAGTGGTATGTGAGTGGAAATAAAAAGGTTGAGAATCACTGTCCTAGGATGTTCACCGCCATTGAAGTTAAGCCTCTTACATGCTACTTAAAATGTGAAATGCTACTTAAATCCACTGGGGGAGAAATATGTTTCAATCTACTGTCACTGAACAGTGGATTCCTGCACCATCCAGATGCACAAACAGTGGAAGCAATTTAGACATAAGAACATAAGAAATAGGAGCAGGATTAGTCCATATAGCCCATCGAGCCTAGTCTGCCATTCAAAAGATTATGACAGATCTGGCCATCGACTCAGCTCCAGTTTGGACAGGTTGAACAGCAGGATGAATATCTGTTGAAGTCTTATCTTGGGTTTGTCAGGGTCTGGTTGCTGTGATTAGACTAACCATTCCACTGGTCAGTGGAGTTACAGGTGCTGGATTCAGTACAGTGATGACAACTTGATTTGGTCTATCTGAAATCGCTGTTGTTTGGAAGGCAAACATATGCCAGCTCTCCAACTTTCTTTCTTAACACCACCATAGGAGATAAGATAAAGGTCAGCTCCTTTCCTTGACTCTTCCTACCCATCAGTTGACATTTAGGAGCAAAGAAAGGAATATGTAAATATTCATCAGTGCAATACACTGGGAAGAACGAGCATGATGATTAGCCCTTCACAATGATTGCATTATAATGAACACACTTTCTTATGCATGGCGATTTCAGTCATCCTTCAATGGTGTGCGTTCTCATGCTGTGCTGACTTCTTTACTCAGATTTCGAATACAATCTTGAATTGATAAGTTATCATTGGTTTGAAGGAAAGTGTCTTTATTTGCAGGTGTGACAGGAAAACAACAAGCAATTCAATTAAAGATGGTTAAATGGTTAAGGTGAGAGTTTTACAGCAAGCTATCATTATTCCAGACACCAGTTAGAATGGTACTGATCATTTTGTTGTGATCCGATCAGATACATGAGCATCATTTTAGCACCATTATGATTTGTCTTTTCTTCATTGATGGATGTGTGCACTTCATTGTAGTTATTCTTCAGGGGGTGCAGTGCTGCCAGAGCTCACTGGGGGGGCCGCTCTAGCACCTCTGTAAAAAAAGGCAAAATAAACAAGTGGGGAATTTTAACTAGTGGGAAATTTAACAGCAGCTGCATATTAAATACAGGCAGGATTGGCGTCATACCCTACACCACCCCCCCACCCCCCCCCCACAACCACCCCTGAGTGCTATTCTGGACATACAAGGAACCTGTTTCTTCCATGACCAGTGCATTCATTCTCCTTCCTCATCTTACTGTTCACTCTCAATTATTCAACGCCAAATGCAACCTGGCGGCCACCAAGGCCAGGTCTCATGAAGCCTCTTTGTCGGTGATTATTTTTATGCATTGGCCACCCCTGCCATAGGCACTATTTTGCGTAGATACACCAGTGCCCTCCCTTCACCACGGTTACCTTAACATCTCTCTATTAGATTTGTTCAGACGTCAACTCTGAATACATAGGATTTTATGGAAGTGGGTATTGGGTAGAGGATAGGGAGAGGGGTTTGAGGCTGGCAGAGGAAAACCACCACTAATAACATTAGGATATTTGATTGTTTTTGGTGAGCTCTGGCACTTAAAAAATTAGCACTGCACCCTGGTTATCTCTGCTCTTGAATGGGCTCATCAGCCATTGAGACAAGTTTAGTTTCTTGGGCCAGAAATTACCTGTGGATTTAATTGCCTTGAAGAGTTAAGGGGCACCAATGGCCAAGGATGAAGGCATGGAACACATTTTCACTTCCCCAACTCCCTACCAATCATCAAACACCTTTTTACTGTCATCTAAAATGAATCCCATTTTATTCTCTCCATATTCCCAACAACTCCCCCACACTCATAACTCTCTATTTTTTCTTACATCCATTTGCCTGTCTAAGAGTTTTTCAAATGTGTCTATGAAACAGCCTCCACCACAATACCTGCCAATACATTGCAGGCACTCACTACTTTTTGTGTGAAAAACGTATACCTGATTTTTACCCAAAATTTTCACCCCCTCACATTGCACATATATTTTCTGATATAGTGTGCTAGTTGTTCACACTATCTATCACCCTCATAATCTTTTTTTGAATATTTTATTAAAAAAATTTTCATACATGTAGCAATCATAATTGACGTAATATTACAAATTTCAAAAGAACCGAAATAAAATTACATACATGATGATTTTCACCGCATCCCAAAACACCCTCCTACCTAAAATCCCCCTCTAAAAATAATAATATACATACTATAACCCGAAAAGTATATAAAAAAAGGAGAAATTAAAAAATAATAAAGAGAAAGTTTTTGGATTGCATAGACAGAGGTGCTGTCCTGCATATCCTCTCAGAGGACAATCTCGCCGATCTAGATGCATAGGAAGGATATCATTATAAATTTAATCCCATACCAAAATTGAAAAAAAAACCCTATAAAATATGTATTTCTCAAATTATATTTAATTTTTTCCCAAAGGAATCCAACTTTGAATCACTGCATGACACCTTAACATACTCCAAGAAACTGCAATGCATTTCCTCACTACTGCTAAGGCTAATTTAACAAATTCCAATTGATAGATTGATCATTTTAATTTAGGTCTTGTACTTTCAATATTTCCTAATAAAAATAAATCGTGATTTTGCGGAAAGGCAATTCCTTAACTTGTTCCAAAAATTTCCATAGATGTGTCCAAAAAGGAATTACAATTGGGACAAGACCAAGTTGAATGTAAGAAAGATCCTACATCTGCATTACACCTAAAACATTGATCAGATACATCTGATTTCAATCTATTCATTTTCTGTGGAGTAAGATAAAGCTGATCTAAAAATTATATTGGACTAATCTGTATCTAACATTATTAGTATTAGTCATACAGCCCTTCTTTAAATCTTCCCATATTTGTTGATCAATTGTAATATTCAAATCTGTTTCCCAACTCTGTCTGAATCTATGAAGCCCTTGTTTGGGAGATCCTGCTTGTAAAAATGAATATATCATAGAAGTAAATTTTTAACATTTCTTCTCCTAAAACAAAATTCTATTTCAGTACAACCAGCTAAAAACATAGTTGGACCAAGTTTATCCCTTAAATGTGCTCTTAATTGAAAATAAGAAAAAAGAATATTATGTCATATAGCATATTTATTCCTCAATTTCTCAAATGACATTAATTGACCCCTTTCATAACAATCTTCAATGTTTACAATCTCCTTATGAGACCAAATATTCAAAAAAACTGATTATCTCTTGAAAAAGCTATAAGGGGATTTTTGAATCAATGGCATTTTAGGTGACATGGACCCTCTTAAACCAATCTCATCATTTATTTTATTCCAAATACTAAGCAATTGTTTCAATAATGGTGTCTCCTTATCAGCAACCATCAATTTTGTTGCCACATAAATAAATTATTCTGCTTTCCTCTCTCCCATTTTATTCAGTTCTATATTATCCCATGCAGACATTTATTTTTCAAAAAAGAAAGCAAGAAATATCATTTGCGCCACTCGGCAATAACTTGTAAAATTAGGAAGCTGCAAACCTCTGAGTTCATATTTCCATGTTATCTTCTCTATAGAAATTCTTGACATTTTGCCTTGCCAAAGAAATTTCATTACTAGTTTATTTAGTTCTTGAAAATATTTTTTAGGTATTAAAATAGGTAATGTTTGGAAAAGATATTGTACTCTTGGAAATATATTCATCTTTATACAATTAACCCTTCCAACTAAAGTTATAGATAAATTCATTCATTTTTTTTCAAATCTTCAGTCTTTTTTAAGCAATGTTAAATAATTCAATTAATATAAATTCTTCAAATTTCTGTCCATACATATACTTAAATATTTAATACTCTCTTTTGGTCATTTGAACTGAGTGTCCCTTTGACATTGAGTATAATTACCTTCCATTAAAGGTATAATTTCACTTTTATCTCAATTTATTTCATAATCTGAAACTTTTCCATATTCTTCCAATTGAACATATAATCTTAGTAAAAATGCCTCAGGGTGGGTCAAGTATATTAGAATGTCATCTGCAAATAAACTAATTTTATGTTCTTCTTGACCTACCCTGAAACCCTTAATTTGTAAATCAGACCGAATATCTTTGGCAAGTGGTTCTATAGCTAAAATAAGTAAAGCTGTGGATAAAGGATATCCTTGACTACTAGATCTCATCAATTTAAACAGGGTAGATAATTGTCCATTAGTTACTACTTTAGCTTTATGGTTATTATATAATGCTCTAATCCAATTTTTAAAAATTAAATCCAAATCCAAATTTCTCCAACACCTTAAACAAAAAAATCCCACTATAATCGATCGAATGCCTTTTCTGCACTTAAAGCTCAACACAACTCTTTTTTTTGTGCCAAATGAATTATACAAAGCAATCTAGCTACCTTTTCTGATAATTGCCTCTTTTTAACAAAATCTGTCTGGTCTATATTTATTAATGTAGATAACAGATTATTCATCCTATTTGCAACAATAATCCATGTTTAATAATGAAATGGGTCTATAAAGTGAAGATTTTAAAGGGTCTCCATCATTTTTTTAGGAATCACTGTAATTATTTCCATTGAAAATTATTCTGACAGCGGGGCATGGCAAGATGGCATAGAAGAAAGATGTGTACTCCACCTTTCCCCAGCTGGATTACTATATACCCGGTTTTAAAAAAAGCATAAAAGTGGTTAAAAATATTAATTATAGCTGTTTAAATAACAGTGATTGATGTAAAAAAATGTAAACCTCAACTTCAGAAAAAATTACCATACAAAAGTGCGGAAGATAGATTAAATGATAAATTGATCATTATAATGATATCCTTCCTATGCATCTAGACCGGTGAGATTCTCCTCTGAGAGGATATGCAGAATTTGGAGAGATGTGCCAGACAGCACCTCTCTATGCAATCCAAAAACTTTCCCTTTATTATTTTTTAATTTCTCCTTTTTTTATACTTTTAGGGTTATAGTATGTATAGCTGAATCCATGGAATCATCGTTGGGAGTCTCCAAGCCTCAGAGGACTCCAGCCTTTCGAGTTTGACCTCAGTGCCGATCTTGCCTCTGCAAGATGGCACCAGCTCTTTGGTGAGCTCGGCTGTAGCCGACCCGCGTTCACGTGAGGCTGTGTGCGCAGGTGGCACGGCCGACAAGGGGACCCGTGAATCCACGACCTCGCTGGGTGGCCCGGGGACGCACAATGTAGCATCAGATGATGCTCATGCACATCTGGCAGCGTTGCCTGGCTTGCGTGGGGCATCCCAGATCCAAGAATTGCTCGACAAAGTATGGGCTGTGGGGGAGCCTGAACACCGACGTCCCGATGAGGTCAGGGTGCCGGCGTCGGGTGTCCAGACCTGCAGCCATTCAGTTAAAGGATCTACAATGACTGAGGAAGGAGAGGAAGTTTCCTTATTGGAATTTGTCCAGGAGGAGGAGCCTGTAGTTAAAGGAGGTAGACCTCAAAAAGTGGAGGTGGAATCTGGAATGGATTCAGTGTTTTCTATTTTGGAAGGGATTGGTTGTCAAATGCACAATATGTCAAAACAAATATCAACCCAGGTGAATCAAGGATTTATGGAGATGAAAATAAAAATGAATACCCTGTGTGATGAAATGTCAACTGTGAAACAGGAAATGACTGTAGTAAAGAGTGATATTAATAGATGTATAAAATTAGTTGATACTGTGCAAGATAATTTTAAGAAAATTGAAAGAGCCTTTTCTGAGTGTTAAAACCAGATGAAACGTAATAGAGAAAAAATTGAAAAAGTGGAAGGTTATTTTGTAGATTGAGGGATTAAAAAAAGAGATTTATTGAAGAAGATTGATTTGTTGGGAAATTAAAGCTGAAGGAATAATGTGAAAATAGTTGGTCTTCCAGAGGACATTGAAGGTTCCGATCCTATAAAGAATTTTAAGCATTGGATCCCAGAGGTGCTGGGTAAAGAGTTTTTTCCTGAAGGTTTGGTATTAGATCGGGCTCATAGAGCTCTGAGAAGGAAACCATTTCCAGGACAAACACCGAGAGCAGTCTTGGTTCGTTGTTTAAAATACCAAGATAGAGAAATTATTCTATTTATGGCGGTACAGAAAGCATGGCAGAAACAGTCTCCATTAATGGTTCAAAATGACAGAGTGATTTTTTATGCCGATTTAAGCCAAGAGGTTATTAGAAGATGACGAGAATTTAATATGGCCAAAGATGTTTTGCTTTTCATTATCCTGTAATTTTAAAGTTTTTTTAAGGAAACTTGCAATCTCAATTCTTTGAGAAAGATCATGATGCTTTGGTTTTTGCTAATTCTTTGCTGGAACTGCGAAGAAATGTGCGTTCTCCTCCGGTGTCTCCTAAGAGGAGGGTAAATGGAAATGGATATGGAAAGAATGGAAAGAATGGAAAGAATGGAAAGAAAGAAAAGTTGACACAAAGTCTTCTTGATGGTGAAAATCCGGAGCAGTTGTTGGGCATGGAATCATTGGGCTGAATATATGGACTATATTTTATTGTGTTTAATTAAATAATAAATATGTATCTGGCTGGGGGGGGGGGGGGTGGATGACACTGAAAACTTTGACAGTCATCTGCCGCTAGTGGGCTTATCACACCCATATTTTTAGGGTATTACTACCTTTGGGATGGCTTTTTTTGTGTTTATTTTTGTTTATGAGGGTTTTTTTGAAGAACTATAGAGGGTAGCATTATTTTATAGTGTGTAAATATATTAGTAGTTAAAAAAGATGTCTAAATTGAATTTTGCAACTTTTAATGTTCAGGGATTAAATAATCCAATTAAGAGAAAGAGAATATAGGCTTATATTTAAAATAAAGAAAATTGATATTGCATTTTTTTACAACAAACACATTTGACTGAAAAAGAACATTTGAAATTGAAAAGAGATTGGGTTGGTCATGTTTTTTCTTCTTCTTTTAATTCTAAGGTAAGAGGAGTAATGATTTTGATTCATAAAAGTTTACCATTTGAATTGGAATCTTCAGAGGGGTATGCTGGCAGAGTATTAAGAGTGAACTGTAATTTTTTGGCTGAATCTTGGACTTTGTTGAATCTTTATGCCCCTAATATACATGACGAGTGGTTTATTTCAGAAACATTTTTATTGTAAAAAAATATGTGTTTAGTAATTTGGATTCTTGTTTTAGATGTGGTTCGTGCATTGGAACTTTTCTACATGCTGATTGGACTTGCGCTAAAATTCAATCATTTTGGCAAGGAATCAAAGTAGTTTTGGAAAAATTATATCATTTATATTACTGTTAGATCCAATAATTTTTTTGTTGGGAAATTTGTATTCATTAAGGGGAATGGGATTGGACAAAATTCAAATTGCTTTTGTACGTTTGGTGTTATCAGTAGCGTGTGAATATGTTGCTAGTACTTGGAAAGATGATACTGAGATTAATATATCACATTGGCCCAATGAATTGAAACTATATATTGTCATGGAAAAAATTACTTATAATTTACATGATAATTATTCTTCTTTTGTTAGTAAGTGATCTTTGTATTTGAAATATATGCATTTAGATATACTTTGAAATGTTATTAATATTCATTTTTTATTTATATATATATATATAATCTACATTTATCTCTTTTGCTCCCCTTAAAGGAGTTGGCTGTAGGGGTGGGAGGGTGGGAGGGGGGGGGGGTATTATTGCTAAATCTTTTCTTGATTATTTCTATACTGTATGTTATGTTTTTTTCCACTATCTTTTAAATAAAGTGTGAAAGAAAATGATTCTGACAAACCATGGTTTTTGGAAGCTTGATCTATAATTTACATAAATATAGGAATTAATAATTCCTTAAATTCTTTATAAAATTCAGGTGGAAATCCATCTTCTCCTGGAGATCTATTACTCTGTAAGGAAGCCATAGCTTCCCTTACTTCTACCTCAGTACATGGGGTGGGGGGGGGGGAGTTAAGTTCAATCTATTATTCCAAATTTTATCTAGGCAATATTATCTGTGATAAATAATTGTTTATTTTATTTTCATCCCTTATAGACCACAAACTATAAAATTTGAATAAATTTATTAAAAAGATTCATTTATTTCTGAGGCTTATGTCAGTAACTACATTAGTATTTTCATCCATTGTTCTTGAAGCCTGCTCCACCTTTAATTGCCAAGCTAATGCTTCATGTGATTTCTCACCTAATTCATAATATAATTTATTTCTCAATTCTATAAGTTAGCAATATATTATACTGGTTTTTTAAATTAACTAAATGCCTATGTTTATTTTCAGAGGTATGCTTTTGAAGATGCTTTTCCAAAACTGTGGTTTCTTCCCTTCATAATCTTATAGATTTCTATTAAGCTCCTCTCATCCTTCTTTGCTCCAAAGAGAAAAGCTCTAGTTCTGTTAACGTTGCCTTTGTTAACCTTCTCCATTTCAGACAACATTTTGGTAAATCTCCTCTGCACTCTCCCCAAAGCTTCCTCACCATTTTTGTAATGAGATGACCAGAACTGAACCAAATATTCCATGTGTGGTCTAGCTAGAGTTTTATAGATCAGCAACGTTAACTCACATCTCTTGAACTGAAACCTCCAATTAATGAAGGCCAGCAGACTAAAAGCTTTCTTATACTACCATATCAACCTGCTCAGCAACCTTCAGAGATCTATGGCTTTAGACTCCAAGATCCTTCTGTTCTTCCTCGCTTCTAAGAATCCTGCTTCAACTTCCAAAATGCATTACTTCATGCTTATCTGGATTGAACTCCATCTGCCACCTCTCTTCTCAACTCTGCATTGTGTCTATATCCTGTTGTAACCTACAACAACCTTCTACATTATCCACAGCACCTCCAACCCTCGTGTCATCTGAAAATTTACTGACCCATTCTTCCACTTCTTTGTCCATGACATTAATAAAAATCACAAAGAGCAGGGGTCCCAGAACAGATCCCAACGAGTCACAAGCCTCCAGGCAGAATATGTTCCATCTACTATTACACTCTGTTTTCTGCAACTGTTATTTCTGGATCTACACAGACAAGGTTACATGGATCCCATGTCTCATGACTTTCTGAATGAATCTACCATGGAGACTTTGTCAAATGCCTTACTAAAATCCATGTACACCACATTTACCACCACACCATTATAAATGTTTTTCATTATTTCCTCAAAGATCTAAATTAGGCGTATGAGGCTTGACCTAGCCTCACAAAGCCTTGCCAACTATACCTGGGAAGACTACGCTTCTCTAAATGCTCATAAATCCTGTCCATAAGAATCCTCTCCAATTGTTTGCCTTCTAATGATGTGAAACTTCCTGCTCCATAATTCCTAGGATCATCCCTATTATCATTATTACTCAAGGGGACTACATTTTCTCTTCTCTGATCTTCTGCTACTTACCCAGTGGGCAGGGAGGACGTAAAGATCATTGCTATTTAGAAACAGGAGAAGGTCATTTGACCCCTCCACTATTTCCTAAGATCATGGTTGATTGTAACTACAAATATGAATTCCAGTCTACCTGCTTTAGTCCACCACTTCAGCAGACAGTGCATTCCAGATTCCAAACTCTTATGTCAAAAAGATTTCCTGATTTCAATTTCTATGCTCTTCCCTTTTATTTTATACTCTTCCACATCACCCTGACAAGATCCCGTTGGATATCATGTGTTCCAATCAATTTCTCTCCTTAATTTATTGGTATCGGTGCTGCACAAATGCTCAGCAAAAGGAGGTGTGAGGCACTCCTTCCATCCAATAGCAAGGTGCAGTATCTGTTAACCCTCCCAATCAGATGATATGAAGCCACGGATCGCAGATGGTGGATGGTTTTTTACAAGTGGATTTGACAAAGTGGAATTTATAGGTGTTAAACTAAAATCGCTGGGCAGACAAATCTGCTGATCAATGGCAACTGAAAAAGGCAATGGGAAACCACTGCAATACTTTTCCCTTGTAGTGCGCGTTGAGAGAACCAAAGACTTGTTGATCCAAACCAAGGCTTTTATTAACTAAAGGACTGGAGCATATCACAAGTAGGTCGACCAGTCCTGGCTAGGAACAATCCTTTAAGAGCTGCCAGTAGGTGTGGCTACACTCTCAGCCAATCACAGTCATCCTACGCTACCATCTGTACATATACACATTGGTGATAGAATCTGTACTATCACACACCCTTGTATTGAACCCTTCACTGCCTTTGTGCATGTTATCTGGTGATCAGGTTCAATTGGAGCATTGCAACACATTTCCGATTTATTATTTGGATATCAAGAGGTAAGTTACTCAATGCAGCATTTGCAGCTCTATGAAGTATGATAGAGTATTTCCCAATTCAAGTTAAAGATGAAGTTTATGGTACATATACAACCAGACAAAACAGCATTTCTCTGGACCACAGTGCACACGCATAGTCAAGTTTATTAGCATCCGATTGCACAAGTACATCCTGACAAAACAGCGTTCTCTATTCCTCAGTGCAAACCATGCAGACACACAACCAGACATAGCACACATACAGACAAACAATACATCTACAGGGAAAGCATTTCATCCATACAAATAAATAAATAAGTATTGTCTTGGATGGTTAGTGTGAGCAGTTCCTTTGGTTGTTCAGCAGTCTCACTGCACTTGGAAGAAGCTGTTCCTCAGCCTGATGGTGCTGGCTCTGATCCTCCTGTATCTCATTTCTGACAGAAGTATCTGAAAGATATTGTGAACAGGATGAAAGGAGTCCTCAATGATTTTCTGTGCCTCTTTCAGATAACTATCCCACTAGATCATGTCAATGCAGTAAGTGGAGGGGGGGGGGGCGGGGTGTAATGGAGACTCCAATGATCCCCCTGCTAATGTTATGTTCCTGTGGATTGACCTCCAATCTATTTCTCTGCAGCAATTGTACCATTCTGTGATACAACTCTCAATAGGGTTCCTATAGATGTGTAGCCCCTCCACCTGCCCTTCCTAAAATCACCAGTGAGCTCTTTGATCTTGGTGATGTTGAGAGCAAGACTGTTGTGTTGGCATTACCCAAACTGATCCTTGACCTCTACCCTCTATTCCGACTCATCATTTCCAGTTATCCACGGTGGTGTCATCAGCAAATTTATAGACTGCATTGGAGCCAAACTTAACTGCACTATTATGACTGTTCAGGCCACAGCAATTGTGGTGAAGAAGCCATATGGGAGGTTGGTCCTCACGAGCTATGCCATGAGATCAGCTTTATGAAACATTGTTTAAGGCACATGCAGAACATTCTCTAGTTTCCATGCGATATGAAGGAAGGATGTGAAGCTACAGAAGGGATTCATCAGGATTTTGCCTGAATTGGACCATTTCAGGAATAAGGAGAGACTGAATAGGCTGGGTCTGTTTTTTTTTTCTGGTGGCACAGGTTGGGGATGACTTGATAGTGGTATATAAAATTATAAGGGAAACACATGAAGTAGAAAGTAAGAATTGATGTCTTTTGTTGCAAATGTTTAAAACAAGGAGGTATTGGTATATGTATGAAGTCTTAGAGGGGATGTGTGGGAGAATTCTTACCATGCAGACAATAGCTAGAATGTGCTACCTGAGTCTCTGATGGTACAGACACTCTCATAACATTTGACAAGCATCTAGACAAGCATTTAAATCACCAAAGCATAGAAGAAAATGGATCAAAAGTAGGTGAATGGGAATAGAATAAGTAAGTGCCATGGTCAGCATGGATAGCCTTGTTTCTGTGCTGTGACTCAATGGTGCCAAAGAGATACCTCATCTATATTCTATTTTGGTATTTTGAGTGGTAATTTCAGCATTTCCTCACAATATCCTAATGCTTGCTTAGTTAACCAGAGATAACTTCAGGACTTAAGCAGAATGCAAAAGTCCCAAAGTTACAGTTAGAGATTCATGTTGGATGGTCAGGTTTCATGGCTTAACTGCCAGAGAAAGTTGCTTTTATTAAAAATCAAAGGAAATTGTTCATTTTGGAAATCTGAAACAAAATGCTGAAAAGACTACATTTCAGGCAACATCTATGTAGAGAGAAACAGAGTTAATACATCAAGTCAGAGATGAAATTCTGATAAATGCTCTTTGATGCAACACCTTAACACTGTTTCCCTTTCCGCGGTATTTCTTGGAACCTCTATCTTCTCTTTCTTTGTGTGTGTGTGTGTGTGTGTGTGTGTGTGTGTGTGTGTGTGTGTGTGTGTGTGTGTGTGTGTGTGTGTGTGTGTGTGTGTGTGTGTGTGTGTGTGTGTGTGTGTGTGTGTGTGTGTGTGTGTCTGGGCGCGCAAGCGGGAGTGCTGAAGGAGATATTTTGCACTCCACTCCACTTTACTTCACTGCCTGTATGACTTTTCACACGGTCAATAAGATGGACAGTACCTCACTAGAGATGTTCTCTTGGTTTCAACTGCAAGTTGTGGTTGTCTAGATTGTTTAAGAACCTAAGAAATAGGAGCAAGGGTAGGCCACCTGCCCTGTCAAGCCTGCTCCACCATTCAATGAGATTATGACTGATCTAATGACAGGCTCATCTCCACTTACCTGCCTTTTCCCATATCCCTCAGTTCCATCACTTTGTAAAAATCTATCCAACTTTGTCTTAAATATATTGCTTAAGGCAAATACAAATTTTGGTGACAAGCACATTCATTGTCATGCAGTTTCCTGGCTGGTACAGAATATAATTGTCACATCAACCTGAATAAAGGCATCAAGGAAGGCCATTTTGGGCTTTGAATCTTGCTGGCTCACAAATAACCCATCTCCCATTAGCTTCTTCTGTAATCCAATCTACTCCCCATATCTTCTCCACCAACTCCTCCTATCTTCTACCTTTACCTACATTCCAGAGGTCAGAACTGAACCCAGGTCATTCTATCAGTTCTTCCAGTTGGGACACTTTGCCATCAACATAGATTTATTGTAAAACTCTACATAATGCGGCAATCATCGTAATTATTATAATATTTTCAAACATTTCTTTTTATTTTTAATGGATTTCCTCTGCAGTAAACTTGGTATTTTGAATGCCACAGTAATCAGAGGTTATAATTGTCTAAAGCTTAAATCACTGAATACCTGACTTCTGGACAAAATAGTCTAGGACTAATTCTCAATTTAGATCATTGTGTCAGTTCTCGGCTGGATGATGAGAAACATTGTATGGAAGAGAGAGGTAATTTTATCTGAAGTGTGTCATGAGGCTTGACTTGATGCACAAATTGTGCCTCCTATTGACTCGATTTGGAGCATCACTGACTTATGAAATATATGAAACTAACCTTGGCCGAGTTAATGTTTAAATGGTTAGAACAGTGTTCTCACAAAGGACAAAACCAAGAGGGAGAAATAGATTCATTTTGCATTTAAAATTACTGCAAGTGTTATGTTAATGAATTCAAGAAATTTGCAACAAATTGATTCAACACTAGTGCTAAAATATATGTTCTACAGATATTAAAAATTAATGCATTTGATAAGACACTGCATAAACTTACCTATGTAAATAGGCCCATCCACAATCATGTATTCAGCCGGAAACCATTGCTAAATGATCAGATGCAGTAAGGTAGCCAGTCATAGATATTAAAATGAATTATATCTAATCTGAATTTTAGTCACGCTACATTAACTAATAGAAAGTTATTAACATTTCAAAAGAAAAAAAAAGCTTTTGCCTGCAAAATTAACAGTGGCTGAGATGTGACCTGTGAGCCATGCAGACTGATCACTGTAATGACAGTGTAATGGCATATTTACATTAAAATCTCTGCAGTTAATATGTGATTCAGAATTGAACACTAAGGCTGGGAATTATTTAGTCTGGCCTTTTGGCCTCTCAGAATAGTTTTGCTTTTATACGAATCAGAAACTTTTTTTATTCAAGATTACTCGTGGACAATATCTAACTGTCTTTCCTCATTTTTTCTTTCTTTTTGTGTGTCCCTTAATGCCATGAGCTATTATTCTTATGTTTCCTTTCTCCAATATGCCTTTTTCCATTTATGTCTGTTCATTTTGCTAAGCTGTTTGATTACTTTATGACTTCATTTCTCCTTACTCAGTCTCTTCCTCAGTTAAAACTCAGAACATTCAGGTTGGTGAGTGGTGCCATGTGTCTGAAACAGAAATGTTGCTCCAGACATATGACCTGAGCCATTTTGTCTGCTGGCTCTCAGTTAAATCCTGAAATCTGCCAAGTTTAAACTAGTGGATACATCTAGGGTCAATTTACGTAGGCCTTACTATCAGGAAGAGATATGTGCATGGTGGGAAAGACTTGTCTTATGGAGAAAATGCAAACAATAAAATCCTCCATATTTTTTTTGATTGTCAGTTGCTTGAATTCTGGATAACAGAGACTTTTTTTCACTGTATATAGAAAAATAAAGAAGCACTGGAAACTTGTCATCAGAATTTTTTTTTAATTACAGAGTTCCCTTTCTGAACTGCACTTGGAAGGCAAGAGGCAAGAGAGTACTGCTCTTTGAAGGCAAGAGCGCTCACCAGATTAATGGAGATAACAGAATATTCTATCTGACACCGTCAAAGGCCACGAGGACAGTGGCAAGTTATGCCCTAGGTTCTATAGGCTGAGACCTGGTGGTCCAAGGTGGACTGCTCTGATTTGTGGAAGGGCAGTGAAGTGAGGTCTCCAGTAGAATGGATCCCATGGGCACCAGAGTAAGAAAGAGAATTGGTTGGAACAATGCAGGGGCTAAGTGCAGACAGTGGCTAATGTACATGATCCATCCCAGAATAGATATTAAATATACAGTATACATTGTAAATCACATTGCACGTAATTAAATTCAATAAAGTTTAAAATGTAGTTTGAGCAACCATTGAACTTTAGAATGTTAGTGCTATTGAAACCAGTGCCAAATACTATTGCATGTGATTACAACAATTATTAAAGAAAAAAATAATAATATAATTAAATACATATAGTACATTTGGTAGACTCCCTTCATGAAATTTGTGTTTCCAAGTGCCTGATTCACCATGTGACATAAACATACTGTATCAAGTCAACAAGGACTATTGAAGGTCATATCCATTGCATATCGATTTATTCCTGGCATATTTCCACATCCTGCTGATCAATATACACAGTCTTAGCATAGATAGCAAAGGGCATTCAACAATTCAGCCTCCACTGCCTTTCATTCAGTTAATCTACTCCTTTGCATGAATCTTGCAATTTTTCTCCATTTTTCTATTAACCATCAATCCATCCATATATCCCAAATCCGAACCATTACTTCAGAGAAAAGTTTTGTTTGGTGCTGTTTGTTGTTCTTTTTGCCAATGGATTCCAGATTAATAGATCCCCAGCCCATGATCATCTCATTCTATCTATATTTGACATTGTTGGCGATGAAATTTTCTTGTTAGGGGGAGAGTAGCAATTGCCATGACGCCAGTCATCAGTGGACCAAGGTTCTTTTATTGTAAAGCTCATAAAGACACAATTTCTTTTAGTTTTGTTTGCCCATAAAAGCACACAAAGAGGTGTCACTAGTCCAGCGACACTATCAAGAGAAAGAGAATCCTTCCAGAGACATTGAGTGTCCATGGATCGCAGAACCTCTTCCAATGCTGCTACCCTTCTGCACTACTTTCATGGCTCTCCTACATTTCAACCATTCCAGTGATGAACCTGAGCTACAGGCATCTGTTACCCCTGGTTCTGAACCCAACAGTGGTCAGCGCCCATGGTCCTTCAGGAGCCTTCCTCACCATCAGCATTCTCACAAATCCCAGTCCCAATACCTGGTTTCCACACCTGCTATGAGGCACTTGACTGCAGAACCCACTGTTGATCCACTGATACGGTATCCAACCCCCACAGAGTCTTCTCTCAGGCTTCTCCCTCTTGTTAGGGAGGGGAGGGTTGGGGGTGGGGTGTGTTGATCTCCTGTTTCTGGTGCCCAGCCTTGGTCCACTGCTCCCTGGTAAGCCTGCAAAACCTGGCCGCCTGGGCAGCCGAGCATAGGCTCTGTCATCTTGGGCATGGACTTTTGGACTTCTGGTGGTTCTCTGCTTGTCCACATCTGTTTATTTCACTTTCAAATTTGACAACAAATGCAGATTTCCAAGTTGTACCAAGATAACCATTGTTATTGATCATCAAACACAGAAACTGTGCACAAAGGAAACTGCATTGTGGCAAATAGCCATTCACCATAATAATTTATTTTTATATCCTTTTTCCAAATGAACACCATGTTTTTACCACCTTTTTTAGCCAATGGGCTCCATCACTTCAAGTCATAAATTAATTCAGCACAGACTGCAGGGCCCTTGCTGCCATCAAACATCCATTTACACTCATCATACATCCTTCTGCCTTCCAGCTTCATACAGACAGAGCCTAAAAAGAGAAGCTCCAGAGGACAGGACAGCCAAAAGGTGGTCACAGGAGGCTGAAGGAGAGTCCCAGGACTTCCTTGAGCCAGCAGATTGGGAGGTGTTCAAGGACTCTGCTGAATGAGTACAACAGGCTGACACATACTTTGTCAAATCAGCTGAGGGTGAGTGTGTCCCTGGGCTTTCCCCAACCAGAAACCCTGAATGAACAATGAAACTAGAATCACAGACATTTAAGTCCAGAGATCCAGATCAGTGCAGCAGAAGCAGCCATGACCTGCGGAAAGCTATCTCCTGGGTAAAGTGGAGATTCTGGGTGAAAATGGAAACAACAAGAGCCTAAATGCCATAACCTGTGACAAAGCAAATTGGGTAAAGTAGCAGATGGCAAAGCTTCTCTCCCAGAGGAACTCAATGCCTTCTACACCTGATTTGATGACTGTAACAGTGAAGAACCACCCCTCCACACTCCCACGTCCACTGATGATCCCATCCTGTCCATATCTGAGGATGATGTGCGTGACTAACTTACCAAGATATTCAAGGATATCTTCAATATCTCACTCCAGCAGGGCATGGTACCCACCTGTTTCAGGAAGAGTGTAGTAACCTGCCTTAAGGACTATCGACCAGTCGCACTTACATCAACAGTGATGAAATGTTTTGAAAGGCCGGTGATGAAGCAGATCAGCTCCTGTCTGAGCAGTGACATGGATATATTTCTATTCGCCTATTGTAGTTACAGGTCTAAAATGGATGCCATCTCACTGGCTCTACACAAAGCCCTGGAATACATTCAACAGGATACTCTTTATTGGCTATAGATCAGCATTTAACACCATCATCCACTCAAAACTCCAAGATCTGGGAGTTAACACCCTATTGTGTAACTGAATGATGGATTTCCTCACCTCCAGACAACACTAAGAGAAGATTGGTAAGAACTTCTCCACAATCTCCATCAGGGCTGTGTTCTTAGCCCCCCTGCTCTATTCATTTTACTCCTGCGACTGTGTGGCTCAGTACGACAATAAGACCATCTATAAATTTGACAATGATACCACGGTCGTGCGGGTATAAAAGAAGGGGTGAGTCAGCATATAGGATGGAGATTGAAAACTTGGCTGAAAGGGGCAACAACAGCAACCTCACTCTCAATGTCACCAAAACTAAGGAGCTGATTGTTGACTTCAGGAAAGGAAAGTCAGAGGTATACAATCCAGTGATCAGTGGTGGATCAGAGGTGGAGAAGGTTGTGAGTCACTATCTCAGAAGATCTTTCCTAGACACAACACACCAATGGCATCGTGAAGAAAGCACGTCTGCACCTCTACTTCCTCATGAGTTTGGAGAGGTTTGATATGACCCCAGAAACCCTGGGAAATTTTGGGTGAAAAGTGTGCTGACCAGCTGCATCATGGTCTGGTATGGAGATACCAAAACCCCTGAGCATAAAGTTCTCCAAGTGGACATAGCCCAGGACATCACAGGCAAAACCCTCTCTACTATTGAGTACATCTATAGGGAACCCTACTGTTGGAGAGCAGCAGCAATCATCATCGAAGACCCACACCTCTCAGCACATGCTCTATTTTCGCAGCAGCCATCAGGAAAGAGGTATAAGTGCCACAAGTCTCATGCCACCAGGTTCAGGACACAGCTGCTACCCCTCCCACCATTAGACTCCTCAATGACAAACTCAATCAGAGACTCATTTAAAGATACTTATTTGTGCACTTCATTGATTTTCGTTTTGTTCTCTCTGTATTGCACAGTCATTTTGTTTACATTTGTTATCTGTTTACAGATCTTTGTTTGTTTACATGTAAATGCTGTGTAGAGTTTTTTTTGTACTACCAATTAGTGGTAAGTCTGCCACGTCCACAGGAAAAAAGAATCTCAGGGTTGTATGTGATGTCATGTACGTAACCTGACAATAAATCTGAAATCTGCTTCTCACATTTCCATCAACTTCAGTTTCGCCCACTCCTTTCAGCTAACACAATAGGAGTCATTTAAAATAGCCAAATAGCCATCTAAGCAGCACATTTTTGAGATGTGGGAGGAAAGCAGAGCAACTGGTAGAAACTCACAAAGTCACTGGGAACATGCAAACTCCACACAGATAGCACTGGAGATTAAGACTGAACCTGGGTCACTGGAATTTTGAGGCAAGAGCATGATTCTCTACTAGTTCCATTGCAATGCCACTCCCATGGTAGTTTTTCCAAGTGTTTTTTTGGATGATCTCCTTTTTTTGGACTATATCTACATCAGAAATACATCACATAACTCTCACGCACGTGCCAACTGAACTCAAATACGCAAACCCACTGCACATGAACCAACCAAAGACTTGCGCAGGCACACAGGAATCAAGGTGGACCCCATGACACTGACTAACAAAGTAAGTATGCACATTTTTGCTATTACATGCCCTGTATCCCTGTTATATTTTGTCAAATACAACATAAACAGCATATATTTTACGTTTGTTCTTTTATATATATATAAAAATTTTTAAAATTTGGTCATATGTGTGAATGGACATAAGTTGCCTAGGTCACAAGTCGGGAAGTATCAGTAATTATCAAAAGTGATGCATGCCTACTGTTGAACCACTCTGGTTGGGCTTATTTCTTTTTTTGCACAGGTAAGTTGGCATTTGGAACTAGAGGAAGAGGGAAACCCCCTGGTCAAAGCAGCAGCATGAACTATTATTAAAAATATCACCATATTGTGTGGAAGGAAGTGACTGTTGAATCCATGATGAGCAGAATGTTCCACAAGTGATGGGCAATTTGGAGCTTGTCTCCTTGGTGCTTCTGACAATAGCGACTTTGACTGTTCACTATGTATTCTATATCCATAAAGCGGCATCCATAGCAATCAGACTATGCTGAATTATCAAACTTTCTGTATTTTCAACATTGTACTTGTCAAGCTTGAAATGTTTTAGACTTGCTCATGTGAGTGTTTCTGACATGATTGCACATGGAAAAATACACAAGATGTTATGGTGAAGGCGTCCCTTGGGTTGGGTTGGGTTGATTCAGAGTGGAGGAACTAGAGCAGGGAGCCACTGTAAACAAAGCAGTGAAGCCAATAGCCAATTCAAGGCATGACTAACCAAGTTCCATGTGCAAATTTCACTCAATGAAATATCAAACAAAACACTTCCATTTTGGATAATTGTGCTTTTCAAATAGTTGGATGTTTCATTTCTAACCAACAGCATCTTGACAATTCCAGGTCAGTATACTCTTCATATTGTGGCAGGGGTATAGGAGCCATTTTTATAGTGGGGAGTGTTGAAAGCCACTTATTTTAATACCATCATCGTGAGGCAACATCAACAACTGTTTCATAACTAGGGGATGCTGTCGCTTGCGATACACCTTCAATTCCCAGACACCTGTTCAGTTGTGGTAGCTCAGAGCTAGCATTTGTGTAATGTTATAACAAAAGGTTAGCACAATGCTATTACAGTGCCAACAACTTGGGTGTGAATCCGACAGAGTCTGTAAGGAGTTTGTATGTTCTCCCCATGTCTACATGTTTTTTTCCTCCAAGTGCTCCAGTTTCCTCACACATTCCAAATACATACAGGGTTGGTAGGATAATTGGTCACATGCATGTATTTGGGTGGCACAGGCTTGTGGGCCAGAGAGTTCTGTGACTACTGTTTATCCAAATTAAAGAAAATATATAAATTAAATAAGAACTAGCTTGTAATTTCTCCATTGGACAAGGTGACAGTGCCACATGATCTAATTCCTTCATACTTGCACCCAGTGATACATCACAAGAACACCAGTGCTTCTCAACCTTTTTAATTTCCATTCAGATGCCACTTTAAGTATTCCCAATAGCATAGGTGCTCTGTGATGAGTAAGGGATTGCTTAAGGTGGTATGCGGGTGGAAAGAAAAAGGGTTGAAAACCCCTGTTTTAATCTCCCCTCATTGACTCATTATGTGTACAGTTTCAGAACTCCAAAGGAAATAGGCCAATGACAATTTTTCTCAAGCAAAATCTTTCAGTAAGAATTGGGTCTAGAGCAGTGATTCTCAACCATTCCCTTCCCACTCACATCCCACCTTAAGCAATCCCTTACTCATCACAGAGCACTGATGGCATAGGGATTACTTAAAGTGGGATGTGAGTGGAAAGAAAAAGATTGAGAACCACTGATTAACCTTTAAATAATTCGGGGCCAAAAGAATTAAGCTGAAAAAAAAGGCAACAGTTGCTCCCAGGTCCTCAGGGATGCTGCATGTAGAGTGTGAGCATGGTGCAGAATAAAAGCTGGCTGACAGACATGTTTGCATGGAGGGATAGATGTAAATACAAATATAGTTTACTGAGGGTAACCAAGAGATGAAAAATAAGTCTTCCCATTGAAATAACTGTAAATCAATCAAGTAAATGAGCCCAGAGCAATAGTTAAACCATCTGATCTTAACTATCTCAAACTGCTGTTTATTGTCACTTCACAATAGCAAAACCCATAACGATAATTATAATCTTTGCAATTTTATAGTCTCTAATCACACAAAGATGCTTCAAAGCATCTCACACAATTAATTACTTTAGAAGTGCTGCAATTGTTGAGTTTAACCCATATAATAAAAAAAAGCAGGGCTAGATGGCAACTGAAATTCTGGAAACAAGGGCAGCCATACCAAATTATTCAGACAAATTTTGATTCACTTCAAGTTCTTTCACGGTTCTGGCAGTTAAAGAATTCCTGGATTTTAACCAAGTGATAAAGGTAGATCAGTGAAACTTGTTGAGAAACATAGAGGTGATGAAACTCTATTGTAAACTGCTGCCTTTGACAGTCAAAAACACAGAAACATAGAAACATAGAAGATAGGAGCAGGAGTAGGTCATTCGACCCTTCGAGCCTGCTCCGCCATTCAACGAGATCATGGCTGATCTTAAAGTTCAGTACCCCGTCCCCACCTTCTCTCTGTAACCTTTAATACCCTTATACTGAAGAAATAGATCTAATTCCCTCTTAAATAGATTTAATGAACCTGCCTCTACTGTGGCAATGAATTCCACAGATTCACCACCCTCTGGGTCAAGAAATTCCTCCTCATCTCGGTCCTAAATGGTTTGCCTATGATTCTCAAACCATGGCCCCGGGTTCTGGATTTTCCCATCCTTGGAAACATCCCATCTGCATCCATTCTGCCCAGTCCTGTCAGAATTTTATATGTCTCTATGAGATCCCCTCTCAATCTTCTAAACTCCAGGGAGTACAATCCCAATTTGCACAATCTTTCCTCATAAGTCATTCCTGCCATTCCAGGTATCAGCCTGGTGAATCGCCTCTGCACTCCCTCAAGGTGGTAGAGTTCCCAGATTTGGAAGCAATTGCAGAAGAAACTCAATGAGTTCCAATGATACACCTTGCAGAAGGTATACACATCAGTTCCAATGCTGGAATAATGGTAGGATTTGATTTTTGAGATTAGGAATGGTGGATGGGTCAATAAAGACACACAACATTTCCTGGACCCCCAACATCTCCTCACTTGTCAGGAAGGTGCAGTAGTGACTGCATTTCCTGAGGTGACTGAGGCACACAAGGCTACCAGCTACAATCCTCTCAGCTTTCTACTGGAGCTCTATCGAGAACGTTCTGGCCTGCTGCAGCACAGTATGGTATGGTTGCTGTAGAGCATTGGATTCAAGGTCAGCCCACAGGACCATAAGAGTGGCAGAGAGGTGTTGGAGTATCCTTTCCACCCCCCTCCCCATTGACATGATCCAGCAGGAGCGCAAAATTATTGATGACCCCTACCACACACCCCACAGCATCTTTCATCTGCTCCCATCAGGAAAGGGATACAGGAGTATCAGAACCAGAACCACCAGTCTGAGAAATAGCTTCTTCCCATTGGCAATGAGAATGCTGACCAAGTGAATAAACTACTCACATTAACCCTCTGAGACTCCACTATTTATTAAACAATATTCATTTATTTTTATATCTTTGGCTTGGCTTCGCGGACGAAGATTTATGGAGGGGGTAAAAAGTCCACGTCAGCTGCAGGCTCGTTTGTGGCTGACCAGTCCGATGCGGGACAGGCAGACAAGATTGCAGCGGTTGCAAGGGAAAATTGGTTGGTTGGGGTTGGGTGTTGGGTTTTTCCTCCTTTGCCTTTTGTCAGTGAGGTGGGCTCTGCGGTCTTCTTCAAAGGAGGCTGCTGCCCGCCAAACTGTGAGGCGCCAAGATGCACGGTTTGAGGCGTTATCAGCCCACTGGCGGTGGTCAATGTGGCAGGCACCAAGAGATTTCTTTAGGCAGTCCTTGTACCTTTTCTTTGATGCACCTCCGTCACGGTGGCCAGTGGAGAGCTCGCCATATAATACGATCTTGGGAAGGCGATGGTCCTCCATTCTGGAGACGTGACCCATCCAGCGCAGCTGGATCTTCAGCAGCGTGGACTCGATGCTGTCGACCTCTGCCATCTCGAGTACCTCGACGTTAGGGGTGTGAGTGCTCCAATGGATGTTGAGGATGGAGCGGAGACAACGCTGGTGGAAGCGTTCTAGGAGCCGTAGGTGGTGCCGGTAGAGGACCCATGATTCGGAGCCGAACAGGAGTGTGGGTATGACAACGGCTCTGTATACGCTTATCTTTGTGAGGTTTTTCAGTTGCCCTCAGACAGCTCCAAGAAAAGTGTAGAGAACAAAACAAAGGACTCTACATCACCTTTGTTGACCTCACCAAAGCCTTCGACACCGTGAGCAGGAAAGGGCTTTGGCAAATACTAGAGCGCATCGGATGTCCCCCAAAGTTCCTCAACATGATTATCCAACTGCACGAAAACCAACAAGGTCGGGTCAGATACAGCAATGAGCTCTCTGAACCCTTCTCCATTAACAATGGCGTGAAGCAAGGCTGTGTTCTCGCACCAACCCTCTTTTCAATCTTCTTCAGCATGATGCTGAACCAAGCCATGAAAGACCCCAACAATGAAGACGCTGTTTACATCCGGTACCGCACGGATGGCAGTCTCTTCAATCTGAGGCGCCTGCAAGCTCACACCAAGACACAAGAGAAACTTGTCCGTGAACTACTCTTTGCAGATGATGCCGCTTTAGTTGCCCATTCAGAGCCAGCTCTTCAGCGCTTGACGTCCTGCTTTGCGGAAACTGCCAAAATGTTTGGCCTGGAAGTCAGCCTGAAGAAAACTGAGGTCCTCCATCAGCCAGCTCCCCACCATGACTACCAGCCCCCCCACATCTCCATCGGGCACACAAAACTCAAAACGGTCAACCAGTTTACCTATCTCGGCTGCACCATTTCATCAGATGCAAGGATCGACAATGAGATAGACAACAGACTCGCCAAGGCAAATAGCGCCTTTGGAAGACTACACAAAAGAGTCTGGAAAAACAACCAACTTATTTTTATATATTTATACATGTACTGCATAAGTATCATTTGCTGTGTGTTTTGTCTGGCTGTGTGTTTGCATGCTTTTACACTGAGGATTAGAGAAGGCTGTTTTGTCAGGTTATATTTATACAATTGAATGATAATAAACTAGCTTGAACTTGGAAGAGCACTGGTTTGTGCTGGATTAGTTTCAACGTTTTTAATTTGTTGAAGCTACGTTGGAGAGCATGCTATCACATCTTAGATCCAGCAGGGAGCAACTCTGGTCTGGTAAATGGAAACCATCAATACAGAGAATTGTTAAGACAGCTGAGAAGATCACTGGAGTCATTCTTTCCTCTATTCATGACATTTACTGGGAGCATTGCCTAAGTAGGACTCAAAGAATTATTGAGGACTTTTCCATCCAGCTCACAATATAGTTGACCTACTACCATCAAATTAATGTGCAGGAGCATAAAATTCAGGACTATCAGGCTAGGAAATAGCTAATTCAGAAGTAAATAATTTCATTTTATATATATAGATATATATATATATATCTATATATATATATATATATACATATTAAAAAATGTATATATGGGATTATTATGTGCTGTGTATTGTGTGTGGAGTTGCACGCATTGTAGCTGGAGAAATACAGTTTTGTCTGGTATATGTACAGCCAATTGATAATAAACTTGAATTTTGCAAATGTCTGCCAGCAACTGGTGGGATCAGTTGAAGCCCCCCTGAGCTACAGCTGGTTGGATTCAAAGAAATGGATCCCTTACCTATTGATCCTTCTTCTTGGGCATTGCTTCTCATAAGCAATCTCTCTGTGGTTACTCCTCTCTGGTCAACTCTTTGCTGATTATGCCTCTCCAGGTTGCCACTCTGCTTGTCATCTTTTTTTTTCATTTGCTTGCCGGTCATTTGTTTAGGCGTAACTTCTCTGCATGTCACACCTGTATTCGTCACCTCTCTTCAGCTGTCAGTGGTTTGCAGTTACTGATCTGTGACCGGCAGACTTACCTATGTTGATGTTGTTGCTTTTACTGGACATCCTGATTCATGGTGGAAGTTCAGTCAAAGGCAATATAAACCAATATAAGAAAGCAGAGCTCCAATGGGGGTGAAAAATAATCCATCAGCAAACTCTTTCTGAGCACTATTGAAGAAAGTGGATGTGAAATAAAGAAAATTATCACAGTTCCTTCAGAAGGCTACAGCCAATTTTGAACACTGCACTCCAGAGTCACAGCGAGTGCAGAAGTGTTTTAATGGAATGTTATCAGGAGGGCAGGACTTCAGAGCAGAGGGGAAGCCATAGGTGCTGGGTAATTCTTGGAGCACAAAGTTAAGCTTTATCTCTATTACTAGTTTAGATAAAAGGTTATTGTCCTAAATTTTTCCATTAACTATTTCTCTCTCCACAAAATGTTGCCTGATCTGTTGAATATTTGGTTTTATTTCAGGTTTCTGGCAGGCACATTATTTTGCTCATGTATTTGGAAAGAATGATTGATTTCTGTTAACATGGGGATAAGGTTGAAACAAGGACATATGGAATTTGGTAGCAGAACTCACTGAATGGCAGATCAGAGTTAGTGGGCTAAATCGTCACTGCTGTCTTTAAATTATTTCCAGTGGCTGAAGAAATAGAAGCAAGAATCAACGGCAAGAGGAGAGAAAATGAATATGAAGGGGCAAAGGCATATCTGAAAAGAGTGATTAAGACTTTAAAATCTCTGCATTGTCAAACTGTAATCAGCAAGCATAAAGATTGGACTTGATCTGTAATGATAAGACTGCTGTCATTTATAGATGCTAAAAGATGGAAAGGATCCAAAAGATCCTGAGGAAAGAGGGGTCTGTTTGGGAAGCGAGGCAAAATGCAAAACATTTATTGGAGGAACTGAAATTTGCATCTTACCCAACAAGAACAATCTAGATCAGGTTCCTCCTTGAAGACCAGGTAGAATCCAACAACTCCTATTTGTAGTAGGCACCACATCAGCTCCATTGTTGAGAATGAAGACCTAAAATAACCCTGGCCTTTTCACTCAGACGAGCCGCAGCCTGAAGGTTTGTTGCACAATAAACAGAAATGAGAATCTATCCCTCATCTACAGTCGGGTGAAGAAGACCAAAAAAAGGAAGCATCTTTATCTTACTCACTGGGCCTCAAATTAAATCCAAATTCCCTGTGATGCACTGGCATTAGCCAGTCTGACCAAATCCCATTCTCCTTTACAGTGCAACAAAGAGTGATCATTAAATGTAATGTGAATTTTAAATGTGTGCCTGCTTTTTGAGGGCAGATGAGGTGAACTTACCAATTAGGAAACCACGCATGAAGAGTCAGAAGGTGAATTTGTTATTTCTTGCTGTTTTTTCCCTGACATTAGTGTGTACCCCTGAGTGTTCCCACTCAATTCTGAGTTGTACCATCATAATCTCTAATTTTAGTTAAAAGTTTGGAATTATTTGTGGCAAAAAAAAAATTATCAGTCCATGTATAATCATTTTTACATTGCAGTTTACTGTTTCACTCCACAACAATGAACTCACCATGTAAACTTTAATTGGTCGCTAATGCTTAAATCAAAGGGATAACATTACAGTTTGGTGCAGGCTGTGGGCTATGAATCATTGCATCACATACACAGGGATATCGCTGAGCTGAGAGACCAACTCCAGCACCCATTCATTACTGAATTATATTGAATTTTGAGCTAAAATTTGGTTAAGGATGGAAAATGTGTGCTGAGGTCCCATCTGGCACAGGTCACGCATGAAATTGGTGCTCCCAACTCATTATTCTGATTCCTGTGTATACCAATACTAACTGTGCTGGTAGCATTCATTCACCATGGAGCACATCTCTGAGCAGCAGCAGTTCAAGCTCACTAGCATTACTTAAACTCAATGGGCACTATTTTCCATGTACCTCTGGTGCTTTTTCTTGCTGGGGAAGCCAAGAGATCCTCCAGGCAGGCTGTAAGCCTGTACGGAGTTGTCAGCATTAGAGCCAGGCAATAGGACCCTGCAGAGCAGCATTGTGTCTCTGCTCCCCGCTCTTTCTGGTCCACAGTTCTGGCAGTGCTGTCATTTTTTCTTATCTTTTATTTTGAGTGAGTCTCCATCTCTGAACCATTGTGACAAAATTAAAAGGGTGACTGCTGGGAGTCTCACCTCCCCCACCATAACCCTACACAGGTTCCTTCTCCTTTCCAATGACCATCCATCCAGTCCAACCAAGTCAGGTAGCAGATAATCAGCTAAAGAGCAGCGTGAATGGACAATATAATTTCAACCTTTTGTGGAAGAAATGGCCAACATTTCAACAGGCTCCTCATGCAGTATCTGATGAGTGATTGACTCTGAATCCATTACAATACAGGCAGTCAACAATGGTGGACCTCAGGGAAAATCCACACAAGCTCAAATTGGTCCCAATACGATTCCAGATACTCAGGTTATTGAATCATCTAATAGGTTACTTGGTGGGTGAGCTCAATCCCAGAGGAGTGGCAGAGTTGACACGGAGCACGGTGATATATATGATCTCACTACTGTAACGTCCACCGATTGCCCAGCATCCCTCCAGTCAAGACTCCTCCTGTTTAGAGCAAGAAGGCACAGACTAAAGTTAGAGATCTTTTCAGATCAGAATACAGTCTCTTGCCAACTGTGCTTGTGATAGTTAACAGTGCTCAGTACTCCAGTCATTTGTGGAACACAGTACAGGAGCATTAAGAGATGCAAACAGATGTATGGGGAAAGCATAAAACAAGTTTATTGATGCCTCTATAATTTTGCCTTTGGTTGGATTTATTTGCCATGTTGATTTGATGTTAGCTTTTTAAATTGTAATTTTGGTTCAAATACCAACAGAAAGTCATTAAAATGACAACAGTTGTGGAATAAGAAATTTGTGTTATTAAAGGCACACTTTGATTATCTGCCCCCCAAAAAAGCAGCTTCCTGCCATTTGCTCTCCCTTCCTCTTTATCCTTCTTTCCCTCATCCACTTTCTCACCCTCCTACACTTTCTCCTGTGTTTTCCTTCTGCTCCCCATTGTTTCTGACAGCACGCATCTCACTCATCAGCTTGTCAGGAGTTTCTGAGTTCAGTTGACCGTCATGAATTTGATCTTGAGTTATGCTACCTGGTGCAAGGTACCTCCAGGGAGGTCCAAGCATCAAAGTCAATGTTTGAATATACTACTCGCCTCCTTGATTGAAGTTTAAGGTAGAATCATAACTGTTCCACCTGTATCCAACACACTGAAGTCAAGGGGCAGGTGGTTCAGGGGTTGCCCTTGTCTCCCAGCAGTCACCCTTTTATTTTTGTCACAATGGTTCAGAGATGGAGACTCATTCAAAACAAAAGATAAGAAAAATTGACAGCACTGCCATAGCTGTGGACCAGGAAGAGCGGGGAGCAGAGACACAATTCTGCTCCGCAGGGTCCTACTTCCTGGCTTTAAATAGCCCGTTAAAGGAGCTGACAGAGTTCTTCTTTTTAATTTCTTGCAACCACGGAAGTCTGTGCCCAAGATGGCAGTGCTTGTGCTGGCAGCGTACCACAAGGAGTTGCACTCTAGAGAAGCAATGGAGTTGTGCAGGGCACCAGAATTGAGGAAACCCCCCACCCCCCCACTGAGAATATGGCAGATGCCCCTACACGGCAGTGGACTAGCAAAGGTCTCGGCGGCTGAAGAACCCACACAGGCTGCAGGCAGTTGGTAACTTGTGATTGAAGGACTTACACAGGGCAGCGGGCTGCTGGAGACACGCTCATGTGAACCATGTAGTGGAACCGGGATTTAAGAGGGTATTGAAAGCAATGGGAGCTCCCAAATGGCCTCGAGCACTGAAGAAGTCCTGACTGTATCAGAGGTTTGAAGGTCAAGCTCAGGTTGGCAATGATTTGAACAGGAGTCTGTGCGGCTGCAGAGGTTGTGGGTGTGCTGGAGACTAATCCATGGGCATTCGGCGACTCTGAAGTGACTGTCTTTTGTATATTGTTAGGGGTGCCAGGCAAGGCTCATGACAACTCTTTGGTTGACTTAGGCAGACAACAGTTGGAGTATATCATGTACATTACATTTTTATGTTGAATCATGTGACAATAACAGGAACCTTGAATTTGGGTACATTTGCCCATTAGTTGTACTGCAGGAATAAAAAGCCTTTGCAGCTCAAGCCATTTCAAGATTCATTTGTGATGTGCTCATTATACGAGTGCAGTCAATGGCAACCTCCACCATTGAGATGTGTGCAGTCCTTACAAAGTTGTTACTGCCTTCCAAAGGAGAAGGTAATGAATTGTAGCCTCCTGTAACCAAGTGTTGAAAACTGAAAATATCTCCTGCTCTCATTTTGGAAAAAAGCTGTACAATAATGATCATTATTATAGGCACGAGCAAGGTGATTTTGGCCCTATTGATTTTATTATGTGCTGGCATAATAATTAAATTACTGGTTGAGTAAACCAGAGGTCTGGACTAAATCTGAAGACATGAGTCCTGGCAAGGCAGATGTTACAGTGGCAAATTAGTATACTGTTGCAAGGGGTGTCCATGAGGGAATCACAGTCTGGCAACAACATAAGGGCTCTGCCACTTCAGACAGCTGACACAGCACCCTGTCAAATGGGAGTTCTCAACATGGACTCCATATTGTATGAACTTACAAGGCTTTGAGTCAGACACAGGCAAGGAACTATCTGTCGATTATTACCAATCATCTTCCCTCAGCTGATGAATCACTGCTTCTTCATGTTGATCAATACTTGGATGGTGCATTAAAAGTAGCAATGGACACAGGAATTACTTTTGTGGACGAAATCAATGTTCATGTGGCACAAAAGAGTACCACACTGTCCAAACTGGTTGGATCTTGAGAAAATAGATGCCAAGCTAGGTCTGTAGTAAATGGTGAGCGATGCCAACAAATATCTGGATCTGAATCTGTCAGTGGCAGATATACTATCACCCAGATCCCTAGGCTGAGTTTTAGTATGGCACCCCCTGACCTTGCCCCCCTGTCCCACTCTTCCTTGAATAGAATAAAGTGACTTTAAGTTACATTAACCATAACCATATAATCATATAACCATTTATGGTAAATAATATTTTTTGGGTCTCTAAAGTGGTTGATATCGACAGAGGGTTGATAAACACTGAGGTGGGGGGGGGGGGGGTCAATTGAACTTTTGGTGTCAAAGGAATTGTAGAGCCCAAGATTCCCATTCCTGCCAGGAGCTTGACTCCTTGCTCCTGCTGGGTGCTCAATGTTCCCGCTCCTGCATGCAGCCTGAGGTCCCCGCCTCTGCCAGGAGCCCAACATTGGCGCTCCTGTCAGGAGTCTGAGGTCCCTGCTCCTGCCAGAAGTCCAAGGTCCCTACTCCTGCCAGGAGTACAGTCCATGCTCCTGGGGGAATCCAAAATTCCCACTCCTGTCAGGCCCCCCTCCTTTCTGTGCCCTTAGGTTTAAGCCTACTCAGCCTAATGGTTAATCTGCCACTGGGATCTGCCATCATTTTATTGGCAGGAGTGACTTCCATCTGACCTTATGACGACAAAATGCAATCTTCAGTATGAGAGCATCTTCCATCATGTGGTATAGCCTCAGTGTGAAATAACATAGATTAAAACAAATATGGCAATGGAAAAGCCAGGTATCTAAGAGGTGTTGTGAACCAGCAGAATCAATGGCATTGTATAACTGCTAAAACAACTCTCCAAGGCTCGAGCCCACTATATCCCTCATAACTAAGCCAGTGAATCAACTCTGATTGACTGAGGAGTTATGTTAAATTGTGTCACCTGCTGATGCCCTTGTTTCTCCTTGTACTTTCTGCTTGTGTGCCCTATTCAGCATATCCCACTGTCATTCTCCCTAGCTTGCTTTATTCTGGGGGAACTCATATTTTGGAGAAAGTAAATTGTGCTGTAACCTTGAAATGAAGGCATACCATCCTAATTTCTGCTACACCACTCCCTATATACTTTACAGATTTTGGCATCTTTCCTGCTTCTAAACACTGTGCTCATCCTTACAATTTTCCATTACCCTGCATCAGTAAGTCAACTTTGGCAGTATTGGTTTCAAATCAATATGACATAATTATTGACATTATTGCTTTCTCTTCATTTGACATACGGTATCTACCATAACTCCCACTGGTTGCTAATTCAAAAGCAAAGACACTAGTAATGCAAAATTTTATCAAAATTATGAACCAAACTTAATTATGGTCACATATTTGCTGCTGTTTGCCGTTTTTTTCCGCCTTCTTTGAAATTGAACAAAGAACATTTTACAGGACATGTACTTCTCCAACACTTTGGTGCATTTACATTTTAGGGTAATTTTTCTGTACTAATGTTCAAGTTATCACTTTATTTGTTACGTATATCATTTTATCAGACAATGCCTTGATGCTTATAAAAATTACTGTACAAATTTCTTTTTAATCCCTTTTATTTTAATCAAAGTACAACATTTCATGATATGATTTCTAGAAGGTGAATGGTCTAGAAAGTGGCTTTAAGAGATAGGAGTAGGAGTGGGTAATTTAACCCTAAAGTTCTATTGTTCAACAATTTGATCCCCTCAATCTATAGACTCCACTCTAGAATCAATAGAATTTTGGATGAGCTTTTATTTTCTCCATTGTGACCTTTTTAAAACTCTGGTACTTTGATTTTATTAGCTTTCAGGCTCACTTGTTTTTCCAGTTGTGCAATTTTATTCATGCTAATTTATTTTACTTCATTGTCTGCACTGAATTCTTGGTCTTCTTCAGTGAAGATAGATACAATGTATTTGTTTAATTTCTCTTCTGTTTCTCAATACCTCTTTATAAATTCTTCCGTCTCTGTCTGCAATTGGCCTTCTGAGGTTTTCCTCTCTACATTTCTTTTGAAACCCATGAAGTCTGATTTAATTTTTTTTAATATTTAATCTCATATTCTGTTTCTCTAATCTTCAATTTCATGGTTGTCTTTTATTGGATTTTAAAATGCTTCCAATCATGTGAAACTTTTCGGTCAGCCTTTACTTTGGGTTAGTCCTAGCTTTAATTTCTCATAGAACACTACTGCACAAAAACAAGCTATTTGGCCCTTCTAGTCTGTGCTTAACTATTATTTTTTACCTAGTCTCACTGACCTATGAACAGACGATATCTCTCTATACTTCTGCCGTCCATGTACCTGTTCAAGTTTTTGTCTAAATTGAGTCTGTTCAAATTCAGTTGGCAGCTCATTCCACACTCCACACACCGTGTGAAAAATTTCCCAAGAATGTTTCCTTTAAATGTTTCCCCTTTTACCCTTAACTCATGCCCTCCAGCTTTTATCTCAGTGAAAAAATCCTGCTTGCATTTACTCTATCTATACCCATTATAATTTTGTATCCCGTGATCAAATCTCCCCTCATTCTTCTGTGCTTCAAGGAATAAGGTTCTCATCTGTTTAATCTTTCCCCGTAACTCAATTAATCATTAATTGAGCCACTTTTTTTTTCTATTGCGCCTTTGTACATTAATCAAAGGCATATTTGTTGCAAATCAATGTGTTATTTCTTAAAACGTGAACCACTGTTTGGTCATTGTCACGCCTTTCATGTATAGTTTTATTTAAAATTCTCCACCTAACAATCTAACCTTTATAACCTGTTCATTTTCATTTATATTGAAAACCCTAGCTTCAGAATGAACTACGTCCCTTTTAAACCTTATGGAAAATTTTATTACATTTAGTCATTCTTTCCAAGGAGTTCCTTTAAAACAATATTATTAATGAATCCTTTCTCACTGCAGTAGTATTAGATCTAAAAGTCCCTGATACCTTGGTTAGTTTTTTAACCTACTGATCTAGAAATTCATTTTGTCTGCATTCCAGGAATTAATCTTCTATATTGTTATGAAGCAACACCTGGTGTGAGCACCATTACAGCTGTTGAAATATGAAGAGGCTAAACCAGAACCGGGAATGCAAGAACAATCAGTGACAACCCAAGGGTGAATGAACACTGCGGCTCAGGAGCTAGTGAGGCTCAACATCAACATGGCTAATGTCATGAAATCTGGCTTGCTAGTTTGGGTTGTGGGGAGGGGTAGACAGTGTAGGGAAATGAATGTTTTTCTGGAAAGGAAAAATCAGACCATGGCATCAGCTTCATCATCAAGGAAAGTTGGAACACTCTCAATACTCAGCATTGCTGAAGATAGAGCCAGAAAAATGTTCTACTCTGATCTTAGCAATTCGCAAGATTATTCTCATGAATGACTTTAACTCCCTGAACAAAGTCTGGATTGAACAATCAACAAGAATGATAAAGGGGGAAGACCAATGATCTTGACCAAGTGCAGCCAACTTGGCCTGATTGTGATGGACACTGCCTTCCATGAGAAGAGATGAGGTAGATCACCCGTTACACTCAGGTCATGGCCCATGGCAGGGATGTCCTCATCCTCTTCAAATTCCTTTGGTTAAAAATGAAGACTTCATCTGCATGGATGACAACATGAGCCTGAAAGAGCCAATGGCTAGTCTGCTGATTTCACTTGACTCCACTTTCCTGATAGAAGACTGGATAGACTGCCAACTTCTACTATTAGGGATGAACATCTGTCCAGTGCCAAGATGCTGGAAGACATAAAGGCTATTCAGGACTGGTTACATGATGTATCCTTAAAGGATCCAGGACAGCTGAAGATTTTAGACCATTTGCAGAGTGTACAAGAGCAAGTTGTGATTGGGAGCAACTCCAATCCATTGCCCAAGGTGCCTGTGCCCAGATGATTGGATTGGCATCACCTGTAACTAGGGTCAGATTCATTATTCCTTAATCTGAAGTGTTATTTTCTGACAAAACCATCCACAATTGTGTGGAGGGGTGTCTATGCACAACCCAGGGCAAGGTTAATGTTCAGGGACATGGAAAACAACTGGTGAGTGGAGACGGCTCAAGAGTCACCATCATATCAAGTGGCAGAGCAGAATCAGTGGGGTACATGGCGTACTCCTGCTCCTATTTGTTGTGCAAGATTCAAGGTGACAAGGGCATGGGTAATTACTTTTAGAACTACTGGCACAGTCGACAAACTCTAATCCACCACCAAACAAAATCCATTCTAATCAAAGGTTGATTCTCTGCTCCTCAATGGAAATGACGTCTGTAATGCGTGTCGAAAGAACCAAAGACTTGTTGATCCAAACCAAGGCTTTTATTAACTAAAAGACTGGAGCATATCACAAGTAGGTGAACTAGTCCAGAATGACCTGGTCTGGCTAGAAGCAATCCTTTAAGACCTGCCAGTTGGTGTGGCTACACTCTCAGCCAATCACAGTCATCCTACGCTACCATCTGTACTATGTACATATACATATTGGTGATAGAATCTGTACTATCACAACACCATTCAAAGAGCATAAACCCTTCAACAATGGGTCCACTGAACTGGAAGAATCCTTCATGCCATCCTGCCATGTCTGGTGGGGATGCTCTCTGACATGTTTCCAATCATTGGATGGTAAAGCAGGCTATCCAGCAGATGAAAACCAAAATAGCCTGTGGGCCAGATGGGGAAACTGGAAACATTTATCATGTGGTTACTTCTGACTCATGTTGCTCACTCCTCCTGCTGCTCTTCCACACCTCTGAGGAGGGACCTATCAAATGGTAAAGAATGTGACCTTCATAACAATCTAAAAGGAGTGGAGAACAATCTAACTCCTGGAACTACTGCAAATAAGATATTGTTACAAGAAAGGGAATAGATCTATGTTTTCCATTTGGTTTATATTTTGTATTGTCATGTGGAGTAGTCCGTGACATTGCAAAGTGTATCAGATTAAATCCACTTGAAATCTGCAGTCATACACATACAAAGGCAGTTTTTAAAGAGTATGAAAAAGTAACATTGTAAAAATTGGTCTCATTCATATGATATCTGGTGCAGCAACAATAATCACAAACGAATGAAGTTGTGAAACCAATAGGCTTTTATTAACTATAGACTGGAACTGCCATCAACCTCATTGACTGATCAAGGCAAAGTGGAATGGGGAGCATGCAAAGGACTATGGGTAGGATTGGTCTTGGGAGGCAAGTCCAGCCAGCAGCAGCCAATCATAGCATAACAGTGGTGTAACCACTATTGTATATATTTTCCATATGTAAATGTCATGACCTTTCCTGGTTGACCCTGCTCTCACTGGCCGGCTTGTGATTCCTCCCCTTTCTTCCCCATAAAGGCTGTCATGCCACAAGCCTGCCCCTAATTCAAGTCCGGGTCAGTGTGAGCGACCAATACAGGGATGTTGTCCATCTCTTGAAAATAAAAGCCTTCAGTCTCAGCAACTTCAGTCTTTGTGTAATTGATTGTGCACAATAGCATGAAATAATATAATTGGTAATATTGAATCAACTATCAAAAATTTAAATAAAGTATTCCGAGATTGAACATTTCTTTATGATTACTTAATGCATGTATTTGTAGTGCAAAAGATTGGCATCCCCACTCAGCCTCTTCCTGGGGCTTTCTCATTGCAGAACAGCAAGGATCTGGATGGATTTTCAGTTATATTATGACATATCATGTAAAATACTAGATATTTAGTTGCTCTATATAATTTTCTCTTTGTGATTAAATACTTCAGCACCAAGCCTTTCTGTTATATAAAAAAGAATATGTTGTCTACAGATGGATGAATGGAGCTGTAAATTAAATCAATACGGTCCTAATAAAGCCTGATTTCACAGAAAATGTAGCTGCTGCAGCATCTTGAACTTTAAATATACAGATGTGTGACCAGACCAAACATCTGCTGATGTAATGCAACAGTGAGCTACAGACTGGAAAATGATGCCTGGGAGGTGTCGTGAAGATTTTAGTTCAGTGTTCACTTTTATTTCCACCAAAATGTTTGCTCTTTGGCTGTGGATCTGATCCCAAGAGATGGCACAGATGATTGATTATGTCACTCGTGAACTGCATATTCCTCACTCATTGTTCCCCATCGAGGCTCTTGAAGCTGACAGAACTCAGACTACATCGACTACTAACTACAGATGTCTGCCTCCCAAGCTTTTCAAAACTCCCAGGTTGTACCTCTTCCCTCCACCATGATTCCTCCAATGTCGAACTTAATAGAGGAATCATGTTCCTGTGCAGTAAGATCTCACTCTTTTGATGCGTCCAATGTGATACCTCCTGTCCCAAAGTTTCTTGAACAAAGTGGACACTCTGATGCATTAATTGAGCCTGTTGAAGCAATTTTGCTTGATGTTACAAATATGATACTCTGCACTATCCCTATTTACTTGCCATAAATAAGCATTTAAAAAGCAAATAAAAAACTGTTGGAGCGTATAATTACCTTTCTTGATCAAGAGTAGAATATTGTAGATGCTGGAACTTTGAAATGGAAACAAAAATACAAAATTAGTTATCACGCAAAGCAGCATCAACTTAATGTAGCCGAAATTTAATGTACAAATAATTTCAAAATGGTGATCAAATCGTCAATACAGTTATTGTATGTAAACCATATTCTTATAAACACAAAGAAAACATAATGTAAAATGGCTTGGCCAGTAACACTGAGAGTACCATTAAATAAACTTAAAAGTTACTTACACCAAGAATGAATAAATCTCAAATTTGAATATATCCTGTTTGAATTAATTCACTTGGATTTGTTCTTCGATTACTTAATCTGTCTGCATCTGAGAGTAAGATCTGTTTAGCTAAAAATTGCTGATCTTCTTCGATTAATAAAAAGCTTTTCCATTAGCCATTTTCAGATTTATTTAATTACCTTTTCTTGATTATTTATACAAATTGCTTTTGACTTCCCATATTATGCATTGTGTCAAGTTTTTATACATTTGTATAGCTCTGGTAAAGAAACATCCAAGTTATTGTTTTAAAGCACTGTTTTACAAAGTTTGAGCATGACAGTGAGCCATTCAGCACTGGCAGGTGGTGCAGTTATTGGACAGCATTATATGTCACAGAACATCCAATGCTATCAGATTTCTTTACTCTGAAAGACTTTGGAAATAATGATTGTATACCTACAAAAGCTTGGGAACTGATTTTTCTTTCCTCTGGAATGACTGAGTTTTGTCATTTTACAAATGCAATCACCTTGAAAATTTACAGAATTAATACCATAATGTAGGAATGAGTGGCCATTAGCTGAATTAGCTGAATCTAATATCGCTTCAGAGATGTCCAGTTGTTTCAAGCCTTTATTTTAAGTCACCTCTGCTGTTGCCATTATTAGGAAGACATCGAAAGCAGGAGATCAGACACGGCCTGCTGTGAGATGTGATTCACTTTGACTGGTTTCCAGGGAGGCAGAGAAACAACCCCAACCGTACCTGTCATGATAGCTTGCAGTACTTGTTAAATGTCTTTAGGTATAGGAATAATGTTCTTCCACTCAAGAACAAGCCAGTGCTTAATAAATATGATAAAATATGTCAGTTTACAATAACTACAAAAAAAAGATTGGTTAAAATGTGTATAATAAAAATATTGTCTTTTACATGGACATCGTTGCTTGCTGTTCAATAAGTGAGCAGTCGGCTCAGCTCAGTCCGTCTAGCTTGCAGCAAACAGGAGGTAGCAGTATGTAAGGAGCAGCGTTTTAATGTGATTGGACTATAACAGACAATCTATTTACAGCATGCTCTAGGGAGCTGATAAACAAATGTTGAGTAATTTCAGCCAGCAGTAATTACCCTTGCAGCTGACAAGGATAGCGTGATACTTTCTCCTTCACCTCCAGCCCAGTCCTGATGGCACCGTATGGAATTACAGATCCTCTAATTATTTTTGCATTTCTATGACTGAGGACTACAAGTATATGTCAATTTAAATGTCCTTCAATCAAGACTCCTTATAGCATATTGATTGGAATAATTCTATTTAAAGTCTACGCTTATTCACAAAATAATTATGTGTGCTTTCTTCTGGAACACAGTCAACGTTATCACAGTAGCAATGTTAGCACTCTCTTGTGGAAGATTAAACAGAAAGCCCAAAATTCTGGAATTTTATTTTGTGTAAAAATTGTGCAGGGAAATGGGAATTCAGTGATTGTAAAACAGTTGTCAAATTGCAGAAAATGGACATCTGACGAAAAAGATAGGGCTCAGCTAAAGTAGGGAGTGTCTGTGAACTATCCAACTTGCATAGTTTATAAGCCAGTGGTATGAACAATGAATCTTTAAATTTAAAGAAACACACATCCGCAGTGTTCTCCTTCCATGCACGCCTTCTGTCTTTGTTTTGCTTCTTCCTCCCCCTTTTCCAAACTGCCTCTCTGTGCCCATCAACCCCCTTATATTTATTTCCACTTACCTGTCCATGCTCCATCCACTTTGTTCTGCTAACACTGGCAATCTGTCCCCTCTCAGTGGTTTGGCGCTTTAGGACTTGCAATGTTGACCTGCAGCTTTTGCCTCCAAGGAGGCTGCTTGACCCATTGAGTTCTTCTGGCATTCTGGTTTATCAACAAACTGTTGTTTCTTGGCATTCTTCCATTCACACTGAAGTGCAACTAAGCTAATTGAGGTGCAAGGAATAAGCATGATTTACTGGACAGAAACTGGTTGAAATGTGCACTGTTATGCCTGTGAGTATTCCTTTTGATGCAAAAGACTGGGAAAATATTTTCCCAGCTGTTAAAGTAAGGAGAGGTTTCTGCAGGCAACCTGTCAGCAATGTTGGGAATAGAACTATGTTGCTCTTTGTCATGGAGCCCTTTCCATAAAATTGACCATGTGAAAGAAACAGAAAGCACAGAACAATGGCACTTCAACAGAGGAAAAGGAGAAGATACCCTTCCCTCAGTCCTATGGATTCTTAGTTTTTTTTAAAGAGCCATTTCCAGCCATTTCAACCCATTCTGCCCAGTGACATCCAAACTAGATCACACAGTTTATTCAGTTGAGTCTCAGCAGAAGTTTGGTCAGGGGGGGAATAGTTCAGAAAAAATTTCTCTTCAGAAACCCACGTGGACATTGTACTAACACAATGCCTTTGGTATTTGTTTAGACTGTGGTAACACCTTTGTTTGAATAAAGCTAATCTTCTATTGGATGGACATTGAAGTATTTTGTATGTCTATTGCAACCTGCTTGGGTGTCCTGACATCTATCAGAATCCAAAGGATTTAATGGGGTAAGTTACATCACCTACCATTAAAAGATCCTCCAAACCTAAAAGACGAAGAAAGAACTTGCAGAGAATTTTTATAATTATTTCTCTGATGGGAAAATTTATTGTCCTAGTGTTATCTCCGGATAGCACTGCATCGTTCAAATATCTGTCATGGATGTTTGTATTGAGGAGGACATTAGGTTTAGTAGTCTTGATTCAAAATTTAGAAGGTAATTTCAGTATATTGCTCACTTTACTTAAGTCAGTATTGCAGAGGTCTGAGTTCAACAGCTTTTGGCTTCCATGCACCAATTTATGCTGTTTCAGTAACTTGAAGGAAGTGGATGGAGGATTAGCCCACATCTAAAGAAACTGGAAGGGAAACTCATGGTAGCAGTTTGTTGATTAAACTTTAGCTGCACTGGAAAGAAATATTGTGTCGCACTTTCTCCCCCAGTCACCAATTTCCAGAATGTACATGTGGTGCACTGTTCGACAGAATCAGACACACACAAGGTAAAGACTGAACAATAGGCTTTAATCCACAAAGACTTCCACAGAACCAGGCTGGCTGTGGCTGCAGCAACTCAGTGTGAGGCCTCTGGAGGCCAGCGCAGACTTTTTTCCCAGAGGGTGATTGACACCTGACCAGGTGGGGCCTGATCCATTCAGGCCGACTGATTGGCAGCCGGCCAGGTGTTGTCCTGTCCGTTTACACTCCTGCAGGTACAGAGGTTTCCCCCTGCAGTAGGCCGGTGGTGTACCACCACAGTACACAAAAAAAATGCATCATGTTCCTATCCCAGAGTAGAACCTCCTGCAGCTTGACTGCTCAATTAGGAGGCCTAGAATTCAAGGTTTGCCCATCATCTCTCATTGTTGCTGCTACTCGAACCATAGGAACAGAGTATTTATGGCACAGGAAGTAAATGTGGTCTTTCAAGGCTGTGCTGGTCCATTGTCCTTCAGGACATTTTGCTCTTCAGTTGGCACTTCCAGCGACTCGTGAAGTGTAATGAAAGTTTCTCTTTCTACCTACTGAGCGCCTTCAGTAAAAATAAATTTCTTTATCTTCTCTCATTCTTTCAAATCGTTGCCCTTTGATTTTTGTCCATTTGCACAAAAAAAATGAGTCCTTCACATTTGCTCCCTCTCGCCCCTCACTTTTATCTAAATAATTGAAATGTTAAATTTTAATTAAGACATCCTTCAGCCTTCTCTCTCCCAAAGTAAACAACCTTGGCTTATCCAATTTTTCCTCCTAACTACAATCTTTCCGTTCTGGCCTCAGGTCACTTCTTTATTCCTGTGCCATACTTCCCCAGGATAGGATTTCTAAGATGATGCAACTGTAGATCTCTAACAGCCTTTTGTAGTTGGTGTCTTCTACTTCCAACCCCACCCTCACATTTATCCCCTTATTTTTTTTCACCCATATTCCCATCTTTCCAAGTGTCACTATCTTTACTTAGTTTCAAGGTATTTTCTAAGTCTTTCACCTTTGTGGCCAAGTTTTGTGGCACAGTTAGTGTAATGGTTGGTGCAACAATATTACAGTGCCAGTTCGAGTTTGGCACAGTCTGTAAGTTCTCCCCATGACCTGCAAAGGTTTTCTCCTGCTACTCTGTTTTTCTCCCACCCTACAAAACATATGTGGTTGGTAAATTAATTGGCATCACAGATTTCATGGGCCAGAGGGCCTTCTACTGTATTATTAAAAATCTTACCTGCAATGCATTTTTTGGCCTGTTCTCACTGATATACCTGAGGTGTTGCAGGTTGTATTTCTAATGTTGCTACAAGTTAGCTCCTACATTTCTGGTAGAGCCTGCGCAATGATCCTAATGAAGTGAAAGCATGCCAAAATTCCCCATTTAACCAATGCGTCATCGGAATCTTGGGGCAATGTCTATTTCAAATGTGTCTACATTTCATGATAAATTTGTGTCATAAAGGACTGTGTGTATCACAGATAGAACATGTGCTGATGCATAAAGTAAAAGTAATCTTTTTTGATGAAATTTATATTGCTTAATGAGAAAAAAAAGGCACCAATATGTTTTGAGTATTTCAATAGTCGTCAAAATGAATTCATTAACATTCAACATTAGTTGTCATACAGCTACAATTAGCATGAGCAAGAATCCAAGTTTTGAATCTGTATCTGTTCCAACATTAATTTGAAGCAATTTCCATCTGAGAGCTTTGGGGATAGATGCAATTAGATGGGGGAAAATTGACATCAATTGAGCATACCAATATATCTTGAATTGTGAATTTCTTATCTCCAAGTGATGCAGAAGATGTGATATACAGTCACGATGCTAATTCAGCTGCTTTTAAGGTGCTTTCCTCAGATGTAAATTCTATGGACAATGTCAGCACTCATATTCAATTGAATGTTGAACTTAAACATAGTAATTGTACCTGATTCCATGACCTTGTCTTCTGATCATCAGTCATTCTCTGTAAAATAAAATTCCCTCAGATTCCTTTTAAATCTCTCATCTCTCACCTCAAAATTCTACCCTCTTGTTTGAGATACCCCTGCCAGATTTTGACTACTCAACTTCTGTCTCTCATAATGATACATATTTTTATCAGGTCACCCCTCCATCTCCTTTGCCCCATAGAAAATAAGCCCAAACTATATACTTTCTCCCTATAAATGAAGCCGTCCAATCCAGGCATCATCCTAGTGTGTCCCCTCTGCACTCTCTTTAGCACAATCAATAGTGTAGCCACAGAATGATGAGGAATTACCAATTTATAATCCACACATGAACACCACGTCAGAATGCAATTCAAAAATCGAATTTCAAAAATTTGAAAAGCAACCATATTCCATTTGATATTCCTCACTCTAGGTGAACTTTATCAATATTAGCACATTCCTGACACATTAGAAAATGCCTCTTGCTGGGTGTCTCATCATGTGGGATTAACTCACAAATAGCCTCCTTATCAAAGTCCAGTCTAATTAAAGCCATGCCTTCTGCTCCAGCACACTTTACTGCAGACTTCATTATAACTTTGGTCCAGACAGGAAACATTCAGCTGAATTGTAGAGTTAGTGTGAGAGTGACTGCCCTTGACATTAAGGTAACATTTGAAAGCGTGTGGAATTGTAGAACCTTGATAAGATTTATTTAATGGGTATCGGGAAGATGTGGCTGGTAGAAACTGATTATGGTTACTGGGTCATCGCAAAGGCATCTCTATTATAGTTCAACCTAGGCCTAACAATCTTCCGTTGCTTCATCAGCGACCTTTCTCCTATTTCAAGAACAGAAGCAGAGATGTTCATGGATGATTTCATAATATTCAATTTCATTTGCAACTCCTCAACAGATGTAATAATGCACACCTATATGCTGCAAGGTCCAGCCAACATTTTGACATGAGATGATAACTGCAAGGTAATATTGTGGTACCTGATTTTATATATTCGCTGTAACATCCTTGAATAGATGTATCAACATCCAGGACAAACAGTCCATTTGCTTGGCACTTTTGGCACTTCACATCCCGAAACATTCATTCTCTCTGTCATGGGTGCAGAATGTGCAGCGTCTACAAAATGCAATGCAATTGCTTAACTGGTCTAGCTTGATAGCACCTCCTAAGATTCCAACCAATAGTTTAGGCACTTTGAAACACCCCCATCCATGTGGCATCCTGATTTTGAGATGTCACATCATTCCTTTTTTGATACAAGGTCTAAAATCTGGAACTACCCAGCCAACACTCTTTTGCCGAAAAGAATGTCACCGATCTAGCAAGGTAACCAAGAGGTATCATCTTGAGGGTATTTAGGGATAATACTAGCAATGTTCTCATCCAAATCTTATAGATTTATTTCAACTAAACATTACTCTCTTACTTGCAATTACTTTCCTGTGCCTGTCCTGACCCTTGGTGTAACATGTATATATCATAGAAAGTGACGGATTCCTGATCTAATGATTTGAAGATCTATCCAAGGTATCTCTCAACCCAATCTTGTAAATTTGAAATCCTCAGTGATTGAGAAAAACTGCATCCACGCAAACATTAATGAGAGGGAGCTGAGACAGCAGCAGTAAGATTTTTTTTAGTTAGGACACTGACAGGTTTGAATGCCCACTTGGATTTCTGGCAAACTTGCCTCCATATTACTGATTAGATTCCTGAACCCATGTAAACCAAGGGAAGCTTGGAGCAAGGATTCCTTTTAATGGCTGCTGAGGACATTAATTGCCCCATTGTATAGCTAACTGCATGTCAGTAAGAAGTTCCTAACTTCATCAAGTAGTTTTAACACTGACAAAATGGCATCTCCATTGCAGAATACAAGAACACAGGAGAACATAGAAAATAAGATTTTTACATAAAAAAGTAATTAAAGGATATAGGGAAAAGGCAGGTGGAGTTGATCAGATTAGCCACGATCTTGTTGAATGGCAGAGCAGGCTCGATGGGTCAGATGGCCGACTCCTGCTCCTATTTCTTATGGTTCTAATCTGTATTTAGTCTCAATGATGTCGAGGAGGCCATGACGAGTGGATTGGGTGCAGTAGATTATGGAACAAGGTGCATGTAAAGCTATGCCTCACGTGCAAGGTCAGTATGTGGCCCTGGATGGAGGTGATGTAGGAGATGTAGGGAAAGGTTTTGCACTTCCTACGATCACAGATGGAAATACCTAAGGAGGTGGAGTGGTGAGTGGATAGAGAGGAGTGAATTCTGGATTTTCTGAGCGACTTAGAATCAGAATCAGAATTTATTGTCATGAGCATGTACCACAAAAATATGTTGTTTTGCTGCAGCATTATGGGTGCAAAACTGCAATAAATAACAATTTAAAAATAAATAGATTAGTGCAAAAGAAGCGAAAAAGTGAGGCAGTGCCTGTTGTTCATTGTCCATTCAGAAATCTGATGGCAGAGGAGAAGAAACTGTTTTTGTACCATTAGGTGTTTGTTTTCAAGTTCCTGTACCTCCTTCCTGATAGTAGCAGTGAGAAGAGGGCATGACCTGGGTGGTAAGGATAGAATTGTCTTCTTGAGACCTCCTTTTGTAAATGTCATTAATGGAGTGAAGACTACTGCCCATGATGGCACTGGTCAAGTTCACAACTCTCTGTTCTATGCATTAGTAACTCCATACCAGACAATGATGCAACCAATCAGAATGCTCTCCACGGTACACCTGTAGAAATTTGCAAGAGTCTTTGGTGATCTACCAAATCTCCTCAAACTACAAATGAAATATAATTGCTGACAAGCTTTCTTCATGATGGCATTGACATGAAGGCCCAAGATAGATCTTCAGAGATATTGACACCGAGAAATTTGAAGTTCTTTACCCTTTCCACTGTTGACCTCTCGATAAGGATTAGTTTCCCCTTCCTGAAGTCCATAATAACTTCCTTATCTTGCTCCGGAGCAAAGTTAAGGAAGTTATTCTTGCTAACATTGGAAATTTGTCATTGTGACAGCACTGAAGATCATCACAAGGTGATCTCTCTCCCTTCTGTACGTTTCTTCATTGCCTTCTGTGATTCTGCTGATGACTGTGTTGTTATCGGCAAATTTGCAGAAGGCATTTGAATTGTGGCTAGCTACACAATCCTGTGCATAAAGGGAGTAGGGTAGTGGGCTAACCACACATCCTTGAGGTGCACCTGTGTTGATTGTCAGTGAGGAGGAGACGTTGTTACCAATTCGCATTGGCTGAAGTCTTCTGATGAGTATGTCAAGGATCCAGTTGCAGAGAGAGGTGCAGAGGCCCAGGTTTTGAAGCTTGCTGACCAGTACTGAGGATATGACGGTGTTAAAAGCTGAGCTGTAATCAATGAAAAGCAGCCTGATGTACATATTGCTGTTGTTTTTGTGATCGAATGCTGAGTGGAGATCTCATCTGCTGTGGAGTGATTGTGGTGGTGGGCGAATTGTAGTGGTTCCAGGTCTTTACTTAGGGATGGGTTAATTCTGCCTATGACCAACCTTTCATTTCATTACAGTAGACCTGAGTGATACGGGTGATAGCCATTAAGGCAAATTAGTCTGCTCTTCTTGGACACCAGTATGATTGATGTCATTTTGAAGCAGGTGGGAACCTCTGACTGCAGCAATGAGAGATTGTAAATGACCATGAACAATCCAGGTAGCTCATTGGCACATATTTTTAGAACGCCATCAGGGCCTGATTCCTTGCAATAGTTTACCTTCTTGAAAGATGTTCTGACATTGGCCTCAGAGACTGATATCACCCGGACACCAGCTTATGCAGGGATTCTCACTGGTACCATTGAATTCTCCTTTTCAAAGTGAGCATAAAAGTTGTTCAGCTCAGTTACATTTGTGAAATATGCATAGTGGTGGAGAGGGGAAGATGTGACTGGAAATGGGATGGCACTGAAGTTGGAGAAAGTGTCAGAGGGTAGTGTGTCAAATGAGGGCACCTCATAACGGTTTAGTGGGAAGGGTTTATTCTGTGAGTAGTCGAGCTTGTCAACTTTAATGTGAATACAGCAGTACAAAGTAGAACAGCAAGAGCTGTATAAAGAAAGGTGATGAATCAGTATACAGGAGAGAGATTGAAAACTTGGCTGAATGATGCACCAACAACTATCTTGTACTCAATATCACAAAAACTAAGGAGCTGATTGTTGACTTCAGGAAGGGAAAACCAGAGGTCTATAATCCAGTGATCACTGAGAGATCTGAGGTGGAGAGAGTGAGCAAATTTATGTTCATGGGAGTCATTATCTTTGAAGATCTTTCTTGGACCCAACACACTAATGGCATCATGAATAATGCATGTCAGCATCTCTATTTCCTCCGGAGTTTGCAAAGGTTTGGTATGACACCAGAAACGCTGACATATTTCTGCAGATGTGTGGTGGAATGTGTGCTAACTGGCTTCATCATGGTCCGGTATGGGGACACCCATACTATCCATTCCTCCAACAGGTAGTGGACACAGCCAAGGACATCACAGCAAAACCCTCACTACTATTGAGTACATCTACATGGATCGCTGCTGTCGGAGAACAGCAGCAATCATCAAAGACCCACACCACCCAGCACACGTTCTATTCTCGCTGCTGCCATCAGGAAAGAGGTACAGGAGCCACAAGACTTGCACCACCAGGTTCAGGAACAGCTGCTCCCCCTTCACCATCAAACTCCTCCTTGTTTTCTTTTTATTCTCTCTGTTTTGCACAGTTTGATTACTTCATTATCCATTTACAGTGTATTTTTTTTTACACTGTGTACAGTTTTTTTTTTGCACTATCAATAAATAGTCATTCTGCTTTGCCAGCATAAAAAAGAATCTCAGTGTTGTATGTGATGGCATGTATGTTCTCTGACAATAAATCTGAAATGTATAATAGTTGATGCCAGAGTTAAATGCTATATCTTGAAAAGCATACATTTCTGTTTGAAACACAATAGGCTCCTGATGCTGTGATTTTAGTAAAAACACCAAAATACTGGAGAAATTCATTGGTCTATTCAACATCGATAGGAGACAAAGATATATTACTGACATTCTGGGCTTGAGCTCTTCTTTAAGGAATTTTGAATTGAATTGAATATTTTATTTATATAGCACATTTTAAACACAACAGAATATTGCTCCAAAGTGTTTTACATCAATTAATCAAAAAATGCACAAACCACAAAATCACCAAACACAAAAGACTAGACACTGGACAAGAGAGTCATCTCGCAGAACAGTAATGGGTTGGAGACACGTGGGCAGGGACAAGCTACATAACCACACTGGTGCGGCCAACTCAACCCCATGCCCTACAAATCCAAACTATCTGAGCAGGGGTTGCAGCTCCCTAGACAACTGTGACAAAAGCGAGGCCAAGACTTTTAACTGAGGTCAGGGGAATCGATACAAATTCGAAGCTTAGCATCATTTCTTAAAACTGAGCAACAGTAAAAAAAAATGAGATCACGCTCTTGGAGACTGGTGCATCATTAGGGTAAAACACAAGACACTTTAGACTAAACACAATTTAGACTCAAAACATTATATAAAATTAATTAACTTTCAAACTAAACTAAATTTATTATACTGTGATAGTACAGATCTATCACCAATGTACATAGTGTATATAGTTACTGTATCTAGACTGTGCTTACAGCGATTGGCTGAGAGCTAAGCCACACCTATTGTTTGGGCCTTAAAGGGTTGTGTCCCTAGCCAGGTCGGATCATTCCGGACTGGTCGGCCACCTGTGAAGAGCTCCGGTCTTTTGCTAATAAAAGCCTTGAGCTTCACACGAGGCACTAGGTTTGCTCACTTTGTCAAGGCGCGCAACTTACCCTACACAGTTGAGGAGATCCGCTCCATGACCCGAGCCTGTTCGGTGTGCGCCGAATGCAAGCCCCACTTCTTCCGTCCGGATAACTCCCACGTCATCAAAGCCACCCGCCCCTTCGAGCGTCTTAGCGTAGACTTTAAGGGACCCCTACCGTCGACCAACCGTAATACCTACATCCTTACGGCCATCGACGAATACTCCCGCTTCCCATTCGCTGTGGCCTGCCCAGACACCACTGCCACCTCAGTGATACAGGCCCTTCACAGTATTTTCACCATCTTCGGTTACCCCAATTCCATCCACAGTGATAGGGGGTCCTCATTCATGAGTGCAGAGCTGCAACAGTACCTTCTGGAGTGTGGTATTGCTTCAAGCAGGACCACGAGCTATAACCCACGCGGTAATGGCCAGGTCGAGAGGGAGAATGCCACCATATGGAGAGCGGTTACACTGGCTCTCCGGTCTAAAGGTCTCCCCACCTCTCACTGGCAGGAGGTTCTCACTAGTGCCTTACACTCCATCCGCTCCCTCCTATGTACTGCAACAAATGCCACCCCCCACGAAAGGATGTTCCTTTTCCCGAGGAAATCCGAATCGGGAACCACTGTACCGGCATGGCTCACCGTCCCTGGCCCTGTCCTTTTACGACGCCACGTCCGGCACTCAAAGAACGACCCCTTGGTCGACCGAGTGACTCTACTCCACGCGAACCCACATTACGCATACGTGGAGTTTCCAGACGGGCGGGAGGACACTGTTTCGGTGCGGGACCTAGCTCAGGACGCGGTAGACCCAGCAAACCCCCCAACTCCTTATGCTCCAGGCCCCGTGCCGCAACAGAAGGACCAACAGCACCCCAATGACTCGGGCCACCCTGCCGACAAAACGACTGGGGAATTGAGCGACGGAGCAGTCGCACCCGATGAGCCCGCTGGCGACACCACTCCAGCGACCCCAATCCCGGCACCACGGCGGTCACGCCGGATGGTCAGACCCCCTGACCGCTACAGTCCTTGACCTACCCCTTCCTTTTCATTCTCTCCCTCGTTTTTGTTTTTTTTTTCCAGGGTCAATTCTCCAAGAAGGGGTGAATGTGATAGTACAGATCTATCACCAATGTACATAGTGTATATAGTTACTGTATCTAGACTGTGCTTACAGCGATTGGCTGAGAGCTAAGCCACACCTATTGTTTGGGCCTTAAAGGGTTGTGTCCCTAGCCAGGTCGGATCATTCCGGACTGGTCGGCCACCTGTGAAGAGCTCCGGTCTTTTGCTAATAAAAGCCTTGGTTTGGATCAACAAGTCTTTGGTTCTTTCGACGAGCTCTACATATACATAAAACACTTAGGTGCAATTATAAAAAATAAAACCAAAAATTTGTGCCAAGAATATTTCTACTAGAAACCAACATTAGCACCATAGGGTTGAAAGACTGAAGCAACCCTTGGTCAGCAAAGGAAGAAGCGGGAGATATATCAGAAAATCTCGGAATTCAAACAATGGGGGAGGAATCCAGACCAACAAAAGGTGTTAATTGGATGCAATAAGGAACTAAGTAGAATTGATCATGTCTGTGTAAAAAGGAGACAGGGAATGGAGAGATGATAGGGAAAGCAAGAAGTGGGGGTGGGGGTGGGGGTGGGTTAATAAAAACCAAAGAAGTTGATATTAATGCCATCTGTTGGAGGGTGCCCAATTGGAAGATGACATGTTGTTCCTTCAATTTACAGGTGGTCTTAGTCTGGCAATGCATGAGACAATATGCAGACGTATCAGCAAGGGAATGGGATGGAGAATTGATATGGGTGGCCACTGGGAGATCTGCGCTATTGCAGTGGACAGAACCAAGGTGCTCCAAAAAGCAATTTTCCCTTCTACATCCAGTCTCTGAGATGTAGAGGAGACCACAGGGGTCAGTACTGGATGTAGTAGATGACCCCTCCAGATTCACTGAAATGTTGCTTCACTGGGAAGGACTATTTGTGGTCCCGAATAGTGCTGAGGGAGGAGGTATGGGTGCACGTGGAGCATCTCCTATGGTCACAGGTCCCAAGGGGATGATTGGTGGGGAGGGAGAAATGGACAAGGGAATCACAGAGGGAGCAGTCCCTGGAGAAAGCAGAGATGGGAGGAGCGGGGAATATGTGTCTAGTGGTGGGGTCACATAGTCGGTGGTGGAAATGGCGGAAGAGGATGTGTTGAATGCAGAGGCTAGTGGGGTGGTAGGAGAGGATGAGGAATTTTGACCTTGTTGCACATGGGGGCAGAGGGGGCCAGGGCAGATATGTGGGTAATGCAGGATATGTGAGTGAGTGCCAGGTTGATAGTGGTAAAGGAAAAGCCATGTTGGTTGAAGAAGGAGGACATCTCTGATGATCTGACATGGAGTCCTCATCCCGGGTGCAGATACGACAGAGATGGAAGAATTGAGAGAATGGAATGGAATCCTTTCAGGGGACAGGTGGGAAGAAATTATCGAGGGTGAGGACAGTTCTATTAACAGGAGGAGGGTGGTGGTGGAGGGGGGCTGGTTGGATCTACTGTCCAGAAAGAAATGAAGGGTTTTGAGTCCTTTTCCTGTTTATACATTTCAAATATATCTCAGTGAAATGAATAGATAACAATTGAATTTGCCATTCCTTTCCACATTCATATGCTGATGTTTGTGTTGTTATCTCAAAATATATTTACATTTTAACAATATTTCAGTTGCAATTAGGGTGGCCGTTCCAAAAGGAAGACATATTCATAGGTTACTATATATATACACACACAAACAGAGTTAAAAAAATGTATATTTTTATAAATATATATTTTTAAAAGATTTAAACAGTATTGAAAAAACAACTGATGCAAACCCCCTACACACACACATATATATAGTAACCTATGACCTATGGCCACCTTAGTTGCAGTTGTATTTCTTGAATAACTTTGCTTTCCTCCTCTCTTGTATAATCTTATCATTTTATACTTTAATATAAAATACATTAATAATGCTCAAAAGGATGTTGATATTTTTAAACCACTGATCAGGTTACAAAGTATTCATTTGTTCTTGCATTAGTACTTCTGAAAACCACAACCCTGAAGCCTCAGACACTTTAGCTAACCTAAAGGCAACCCTTTCAAACTACTCTTTGTCTTATGCTGTGGTTCTCCATGACAACAGTTTCTCATTTGCCTTGTAACTACAGCCACATTTCCAAAAGTTGAAAATATGCCCTTTTATGCTTCTGGTCAATATCAGATCCTTCCTTATGGTCACTTTTACCATTTAACACGTAGATAGAATTACATCGTAATTATATACAGAAACAGAGCTTTTGGCCCAAGTTGTCTTCACCAGTTCAATTCTGCATTATGGTCAAAATTCTACTTTGCTCCACAAGTCAGTAATTTGATACCGTGGATTGATCAGGGAACACACGTAATTTGTATTACAGATAAAGAGAAGGATAAAGGGACACTTGCAGACAGATATCTTTCCAAATATTAGCAGAACCTTTAAACAAAAATACATCTTGAAACACAGGATTAGAGAAAATTCATGGCACAGAGGGAGACCATATGACCAGTAGTGACTACATTCCTTTATAGTCACTTGGAGGATAGAAGAATATTGTTCGTGACTTGTTCAAACAAATTCGTACTAAAGTTGAGTTTTCCAAAGTTTATTAAATGATATTAAACATGTTAATGTTATTAACAGTGTAGTAAACCACTGTTGCATGTAATTGGTCAGGCACACCTACTGGTAGATTGTACCTGTGGCCATTCCCCATAAGCTCATGTATAAAGGTGATTGTTCCACAGCTCCCTCCTCAGTGCAGGATAGTCGAACAGTATGGATGCACCTTTATTCTTAAGTGAATAAAAGCCTGTTGGTTTCTGAACAACAGTCTTTTGAGTAATTAGTGGTGCATCAATCAGCTGCTGTATATTGTTACAAGCCGTTAAAACATTGTTAGTCAATAGAAATTGTCAGAACTTTTCTGATCCCTCCATTTTACAGAACAAAAGAACTAAACTAAAACATGTTATCTCCCTGAAATACTGAGAAACCAACCTTGGCTCAAAGATGTTGAAATGGGACAGCATAAAAATATGTTAAACAACAGCCAAAATTAGACTGTTCACAAGCATGAAATGCATTTTAACTCCTACAATACCAACCCCTAATTATTATGTTTAAAAAAATAATAATTACCATCAGAAATAAAAAAATCAAACATAAAACATATCAGTTAAATTTCAAAATTAATAAAAGTCATTTATCAAAGATTTCTACCTCTTGCAAAAGACAGTTTTTGGTAATTGGTCTGTTCAGAGACCCAGTTTTAGACTTGATCCAAACTTGACGTACAAGTCCTCCTTTGTCCTGGATGGTTTCAACGATCTTTCCCATCAACCAGGAATTTCGAGGCAATGAATTGTCCGTGATGATCACAACATCACCAGCTGTGAAATTGCACCTGATCTTTGACCATTTTTTGCTGCTCTTGCAACAGTAGAAGATGCTCTTTCATCCATCATTTCCAGAACAAATCCAATAAAAATTGCACTTGCTTCCACCTGCAGCATGCATATATGTCTTCCTTCTGAAACAGCCCCATTGACAACGAAGGTTTAGACTTGAGAAGCAAATGGGGGGTCAGGGTAAATGCTTCAGGATCATTTGGATCTGTAGAAGTTTTAGTGATTGGACGACTGTTGAGGATAGTTTCAACTTCACATAGAACTATCCAAAAATCTTCCCTATTATGATTTTGTCCATCTAGGATGCAGTTGAGAACCTTTTGCACTGCTCTAATCAAACTTTTCCGTACATCTCCGTGGTGTGAGCCAGAAGGGGGATGGAAGATCCAATTGATTCCTTTCTGGAGTAGTTCAGTATGAATCTGGCCCTTTCTTCAATTTCTGTCGATCCCCCACAAAGTTAGTACCATTGTCGAATTGTAGTTCTTTCACCTGACCACGCCTGGCAATAAAACACTGAAGGGCATTAATGAAGGAGTCTGTGCCAAGTGATGATTCCACTTCAATGTGAATTGGTTTTATGGCCAAACGTGTGAAAATAACACCATACTATTTCACGACACCACTTCCAAGCTTTACTTCGAATAGTCCAAAATAATCAACTCCAACTTATGAAAATGGAGCTTCATCAGAAGAAACTCTGTCCAGGGGCAAATGTGTCATCTGCTGTTGTCCAGGAGGAGCATTTACAAGCCAACAAACAACACATTTCAACAACATTTTTCATGGCTGACCCAGTGGCACCAATATTTTTGGCATACCTTGGATAATATATGGCTGGGATCACTATGGCATTTACCATTTAACATGTAGATAGAATTGTGAATATGCCGAAGAATCAAATCAGAGATGTAAAGGCCATTATGACAGGATGTTTAATCTCTTCTGGCATTGCTGCTCTACTAAGTCTCCCCTCCCCTTCCCCTCAACTCTTAATACACCATTCTCCAGAATGGGGTTGAGTTTACAAATGTGGCTTGTCCTTTTAATATTCATTCCCTTTCTTAGACTTAAAATTTCCCAAATCTCTTCCTCTGGCAAGAGCAGATTATTTCCTTCTCAGCATTAATCAATTGTTCAATGTTTTCTTGAGCCTCAAGATCTCTTGTCTCTTTTTGTGGTAGATATCTTTGATGGATGTTATCCAATTGAAATTGAGCAGGAACATGGCTTGTTTGTTTTTCCTTTCTGCTACGATTCAGAAGCAATCCATGCTGTTGCCTTTTTCAAATGATTCCAGGATGAGAAGTATTGGATTAAGTGGGTAACTGAATCCATTTGTTCAGACATTACCTGAAAAGCATTTGCATTCTTATTCTTGATTTCAGAGTCCTCTGGTAAAATTTCTGGTCATTTATCAGGACTTTGAGGCCACTCTTTCTGAGGCTGTTGAAGAAATCGAGGCCAGACACCCACCTTTCTTCCTTTAGAAAAGATTACTTTTAAACGTCGGGAAGCCATATTGGCAGGGCCATTAACTGCGTTAACATATCGCTACTGTATTGAAAGTGAGGCTTTCTCAATTTCAGTGATTCTCTTAGCCACGAAAGTTCAAAACTTAGTGGTTTTATTGTTGTTGTATTTGAGCACAGAGGTGTTATCAGTCCAAAATATAGAGTAAGTTAATTCTATCTGCAACTCTCTTTTCAAGATTGTGTCCATTCTGTTTGCCATTGTGGAGGCCGCCCACTCCATTAGAGGGATGGTGCCATTCTGGCCTTTCGCATTCCAAATACACAATGTACCTGATCCTGGTTATCATGCAGACTAACAGGTTACTAAAAGTTCCATAACTGTTTTCACATGCATCAGCAAAATGATGCAATTGAACAGAATTTGTGGGTTTGAAGCATCTGTCAATCTTGAAGTCTTCTAGTTTATGAAGATCCTGAATCCAACACATCCAGTCCTGTACAATGGATTCTGGTTTTGCATCATCCCAACCAATCCTTTTCCTACACAAACCTTTCAGGATCTTCTTGACAGTCAGGTCTACTGGTGAAAATATTCCTAGGGAATCATGTATCAAACTGTGAGAGATTGGTCCTTCAAAATGATTTTGAATTTAAAAACGTCACATTGAATACTCCATTGTACACCCAACCCCCTCTCCACAGGAAGATTGTCATGGTCTGAGTTCAGTTTTTTCATTTCTTTTTCCCTGTCTGCTTCAGGTATGGCAGCCAATACATGATGACTGTTACTTATCCATTTGGTAAGTAGAAAGGTTCCCCTGGAACAGATCACTTGCAACTCATGATAGAGAGTTCTTGCTGCTTCTTCTGTGGCTACAGAAGTGAGACAGTCATCCACATAGAAGTTATTCCTGAAGGTGCTTATATGTCGAGAGCTAAACTGTTTCCTATTGTCCTCAGCACACTTCCTAAGGGCAAAATTTGCACAACTTGGTGATGAAGTCACTCCAAATAGATGACCTATCATTCTGTATTCACCACGTTCTGACTGTAGTCTTCATCAGGCCACCAAAGGAATCACAACAATTCATGGTCTTTCTTCAGTACTTGCGCCCGGAGGAACATTATTTCAATGTCTGTAGTGATGACAACAGGTTCTTTACAGAATATAGCTAAGACTTCTGTTGACGTCCTGGCCAGATCTGGACCCTATAAGAGTTGGGAATTTAGTGAAACTCCCCAGATGTTTTCTCCACAATCAACACCACTTGAAGCCTTTTGTGGATCTAAAACCCCATGGTGTGGTAAGAACCAATTTTTAACCATCACTATGTTCCAAGATATCATCTGGTACTTTCTCTGCATAACCTTTGAATATCATGTCAGACATGCTGTTGATGTAATTTGAATGAAAGGAGGTATCTTTCTTGTATCTTCTCTTTAAATTCAGTGTACATTGTTCGACAATGCTTCTATTATCAGCCAGGCATATTTCCCTTTTCAAAATCCAGTGCAAATAATGATCATTATTGACTAGTTTGGCAAATTTTGACACCAAATCCAAGAACTACTGGTCTTCCCTTAAAGGGTCTTGGTCATCCCTAATTCACTCAGGAAAGTCAATCTTGAACTGCTGTTCCCACAACTCATCAAATTTAACAAATGATATCTTGCTTTCTCCTAATGGTCCATTAATCATCCAACCAAGCATAGTTTTGACTGTGTAAGGTTCTTCTCCCACACTCCTTATTATATCTAGCGGTTCCAGAGCTTTTAGTACATCTGAATCAATCAGCAACTCTATCTCAGACTTAATTTCACATAAGCAAATATTTTTTCAAATGTGTTCACAGTTTAATGTTGTTTAGAACTGAGATGTTTCCTTTATGCACAGTCATAGTTTTCTGAGTGTATATGCCTGGTAGTTCACAAAAATTGTTACTATCCAATCCAGCAATCTCTAGACCAAAAACAATGTTGGTTTTAATGTGTTTAACTTGACTTACAGCTCAATAGAATTTTTGACATTCTTCCTAGAAGATTAAGCTTATTCATTAGCTCCATAGTACAAAATGACACACTTTCAAGGCCTTGACTTGCACAGGTACTATTAAAGTTTCCAGTTGTTCTCTCCGGCCCCAGTAAGACCATTTGTCTGGACCAAGGCTTCAGCGTCGTTCTCATCTGCTTATTTTCTTGCTGCTTGTTCCTTTTCCATATTCTCTTTTCTTGGAAGATATATAGCATTTCGGGATGCTTTTGACTGAATATGTCGCAGTTGAGCCCTTTCTTGTAGTTTTCTCTGATGTGTCCTTTACACAGACGGCCAAAACATACTGCATTTTCCTTCAGGAAAACAATTTTCTCACCATGCGTCTGCTTTTCCAACTATGCACACTTTTCCATAGCATGCTTATCTTTACAGAACAAACATTTCTTTAAAACAGCGAAAAGTTCCTTGACCTTAATTTCTTTATCTGTAACAGCCAGGAAGGTGGTAAATTTATTTCGTTTTTCAATTTTGGTTGACATGGCATCTGAATCCTTTCGCCTCATTACTCACCTTTGGAATATCCTTGATATCTCCAAATCCTGGTACGTTTTCAACCTGCATGTGCCATTCAAGGGAATCCGCAATATCCTCAAAGGTAGCATTTTGTTTATATTTTATCTGAAGTTCATAAACCCTTGTTCTCCATAAATCCCTCAGCCTGTAAGGCAACTTTTTGTGATGGTTAACATATTAGAAAAGATATGTTGTTAATATCTTCCATGGCATTACAACATCCTCTTAAAAAGAGAGGGTATGCTGGGAGAGCCTTTGTGCCATCTGATTTTATTGATGTCCACAAAAGAGCTTCTCTAATTAAGCTGTTGCAATTCTTTGCTCATTGCCAAAATGCTTTTCGAGTAAAGTCCTAGTCTTCATGAATTCCTTTTCTGGATCCGTACGTAGGCTACTCTTTACAAGGTCCTTTGACTTTCCTTCAATATACTGTCCCAGATAACAAAAATGATCTCTGGCATTTTTATTCTTGATTTCAGTATTGTGTTCAAAAGATTCAATCAATGCTTGGTACTGAAGTGGGTCACCATCAACCATATGAATCACCTACTTGGGCAGGGAATAGAGACCTTGTTGCTGAATTAATAAACCAGTAATTTCATTTTGTTTTCCCATAATTGACACTATATTGCCCTGTTCATCATTGCTTTGTCCATCTGGATTTGTGTTACCTGACATGAGCCTCCAGTATTCTACATCATAAGATGATATTTGGCTCACATCTCTGTCCACTGGGGTCATTATTGGGGTTTGAGATTTGGCCCCACCATGCCTTAACCTGCTTTGTTCAGGTATGTACATATCTCATAACCTTTGGTATTAAATATTTATTTTTTCCATCCTCAAAATGTGACACCAAAATGTTAGATGCTTTAGATAATTTAATTCAAACGCCAATTTCCTCTGAGCCTTCTCGTACCCTCATCCTGGCCTGATTAACAGCAATTTTTGAATCCAGTTGCAGTTGATCCTATTGCCTTTTTAGCTGCTCCTCCTTCCTCCACAGCTACTCCTCCAGTTGCTCCTTTTCTCTCGCTTAGCTGCTCCTCCCACAGCTACTTATCCATCCTTAGCTGGTCCCGTCTTCTTATCCACTCTGCTTGCTCTTCTAAGGCCAATTTATTTTGAAGCATTTCTTTTTTATGCTTCAAGAGCTGCCATGTCAGCCTGAACCTTTAAACATGTAGATCCAGTACTTGAAACTCTGGAGCCCGCTCTAGAAACCCTCTTGATTCCCCTGCTTCCAGTATTTTACAGACTATCACTCAGTTTCAAGATGTCACTTTCATATCTGACTTTGTCTCCATTTTGGATTGTCATCCTCCACACCTTCAAACAATTCCAAGTGGCTGTTCTTAGATTCTATTGAGATTTTTTTTGCAGTAATTCTGTGGGTTTTTTATTCCCAGTAGCTGAAACCTTCTCTCTTTCTATTCTCTCAGTCTTGCTAGAAGATTAATTTTGATTCCATTTGAATCTAATCCCTGATGTTGTAATTCTTTAAGTTCCTTGCCCTTCATCTCCACAACACATAGCTCCTCATGGGCAGCAGCTTCAGAAGCGGCTGCCATATAATCCTTCTCCATTCAGCCGACATTTGTACACAGGCATCAAACTTGCACAATAACTCCAAAACCAAAACAAAGGACAAGTGGAAGATTCTCCAAACTGTGCTCTAACTTGCAATAAACAAACAAAAGGAATCCTTAAATAAGGCTTACCATTCCTTCAATAGTCTTGATGATCCTGTTGACGATTATGCCTCCTTCAGTGCGAAATATTCTTTTTTTTATGGAAATGCTAGATCAAGCATCAAGAACCCATGCTCTCCCAGAATCATTTTCAGCAGTAATAATTACTGTGATACCCAAAAAATACCATGATCCTTTGAAATCTTCATCATATAGACCTATTTCATTATTGAACTCAGAGTACAAGATTGTTGCTAAAATACTAGCAAATAGAATGACTAAAATTTTACCAAAATTAATAAATATGGACCAGACAGACTTTGTCAAAAAGAGTCAATCAGCAGATAATGTGGCTAGACTATTTAGTATTATACATTTGGCAAAAAAAAGGGAAAGATTTTAGTGTTGCTGTGGCCTTAGATGCAGAAAGAGCTTTTGATTGTTTGGAATAGGATTTTTTTAATTTAAAGTTCTGGACAAATTTGGATTAGGTCAAACTTTTATAAATTGGATTAAGGTCTTATATAATAATCCCAAAGCTAAAGTAGAACCTAATGGACAAATCTCTACTCCTCTTCAACTGATGAGATCAAGCAGAGAAGGATGACCTTTATCTCCTGCATTGTTTATATTAACTATAGAGCCACTAGCAGAAGTAATTAGGAGTGATTTGGAAATTAGTCAAGAAGAGCACAAAATTAGTTTATTTGCAGATGATGTTTTAATATACTTGACAGAACCTGAGACTTCCCTGAGGAAATTTGAAGGAATCTGGTAAGATTTTTGGGTACAACATAAATTGGGATAAAAGTGAAAGTATGCCTTTTAATGAAGGATATTATAGTCATTGTCAAAGAAAGACTCAATTTAAATGGCCAAAAGATGGAATAAATATTTAGGGATTCGTATAGACAAAAATGTAAAAAATCTATTTAAATTGAAATACTTGCCATTTCTTAAAAAAGTTGAAAAAGATTTTTTTAAATGGATGACTTTACCTATAACATTAATAGGATGGGTTAACTGTATAAAGATGAATATATTTCCAAGATCTCAGTATCTTTTCTAAACTTTACCTATACTATTGCCACAGAAGATTTTATTTTAAAGAATTAAATAAAATGTAAGGAAATTTCTTTGGAAAGATAAAATGTCAAGTATTTATATAGAAAGATTAATGTGGAAATATGTATTGGGAGGTTTACATCTTCCTAACTTTAAGTATTATTCCAAGCAGTTCCTTGCCTCTCTCTTTGAAAGAGTATAAAAACCGGCATGGGCCAAAATAGAGTTAGATAAAATAGGAGAGAAATTAGCAGAGAAATTTATATATATCTGAATAGGATTCAAAATTTTTAACTGGGGCTATACTGTTGAAACATTTGGTTATTCTATGGAATACGATAAAAGATGAAATTGGAATAAAAGGAAATATATCACCTAAGATGCCATTGATTAAAAATTAGCCTATACCTTTTTCAAAGGATAACCAATTTTTAACTATCTGGTTTAGCAATGGTATAAAAAGTATTGAAGACTGTTATGAACAAGGTCAATTAATGTCATTTGAACAATTGAGGAATAAATATGGAATACCTAGCAACACTTTATTCTGTTATTTCCAATTGAGAACATATTTAAGAGACAAGTTAGGTTTAGAAATGTGATTACCCATCTGTAGTGAGGTGGAAATTCTTATTAGGAGAGGGAATACCAAAACATTTACTTCTGCAATGTATCTTTTATTGCAAAAAAAGAACTATTAAACATGGAGTGCATAAATCTAAACTGAAATGGTGAGCAAAGATGGTTAGATCTCTGTCAAGATAGTATTATATAATAATCAAACACCATTAATGTAAGATATAGATTAGTCCAATATAATTTTTTTACATCAGCTATATTTAACACCACAAAAATTGAATAGAATGAAATCAGATATATCAGATCAATGCCTTAGCTGGAAAGATAGTACTTCCTTGCATTCAACTTGGTCATGTTCTAAGGTAAAACCTTTTTAGGTGGATTTGTGAAACTTCTTAGAACTAGTTACAGCTGTACTATTTCCATGAAACCCCGATTTTTTTTTCTATTGGGAAATATAGAAGGAAGAAGACCCAAACTAAAATTGTGAATATATCAAACAAAATTTGTTAAAGTAGCATTGGCAGTAGCTAGGAAATGTATTGCATTGACTTGGAAATCAGACTTAAACATAGATATGGGAAGATGGAATTCAGAAACACAAAGCTGTATATCTTTAGAAAAGAACTATATATAATTTGAGAAATAAATGTCATATATTTTTGTGAATTTGGTGCCTACATACATAAAATTTAGGCATTAATATATAGAAATGTTCTTCCAGCCTCTTAAGACCTGTGTTAACCTTCTTCCTTAAAATGAAAATGATCATATAAAATCTGTTGAGTTCCAGTGTGTTGGGGGGGGGGGAGATGAAAGATGCTCCTGGCAATCCAAGATACTACATTATTTCTTTCTCTTTTCCTTCTTTTTATACCAAATATAATTCTTTATATACATGGGGGGGAGGGGGATATAACTATCATGTAATGAATAAAAATTTCTTCAACTTAAACACTTATTTTTTGTATAATGATTTATTAATTACATACAAGGAAATTTTTACAATAAAACATTAATAAAAAGAAATGCTCTAAGCAGAGCCCAATCGATCCCAGTCCAAATTCCAAATCCAATTTCCAACTTTTCTATTGACTTAATTGTAGAGATTACTTTCCTTTATAGCTACTTGGAGGTATCAGAATGCTGTTGTTGTCTGACTCATTCAAACAGATTTGTACTAAAGTTAAGTTGAGTTTTTCAAAGTTTATTAAATGATATTAAACATTATTAACATTATTAACAGTTGCTGTATTTTGTTACAAACAGTTAACCTGTTGTCAGATGGTCATTAGAAATTGTCAGAACTTTTCAGATCCCTCTATTTTGCAGAACAAAAGAATTAAACTAAAACATGTTATCTCCCTAACATACAGAGAAACCAACTGTAACCTTGGCTCAAAGATGTTGTTAGGAGTCAGCATAAAAATATGCTAAACAACAACCAAAATCACACTGCTAGCGAGCATGAAATACATTTTAACCCCTATATGCTCATCATATCTTTGCTGATTGATAAAATGCGAGCTTTAACATATATTCCAGCAACAGATCTGTGGACCTAAAGTTCACACACATCAAGTTCATATAAAGGCACTTTTTAAATATTGTGATGATTTTTTTTTTTACTATCCTTTCAGCCTGTGAGTTTCAGGTCCCCATCAGCCTAAGAATGAATATATCTTTCCCTGTATCTCCTTCTAACCTTGGTGGTTTTCTCTGGGTGCTGCAGTTTCGTCCCCCCTCCAACATGTATGGGCTTTCCAGCTCATTGGGTGTAATTGGGCGGGATAGGTTTCAATGGCAAGAATTGGCTTCTACTGTGTTATAAATAATTATTTTTTTAAATATTGAAATAAAACAGTGTCTTATGCAATTTTCCTTGTACATGTTGCCAGAATTTTCCAGTTCTGGCAACATCTACAATTAGCCATTGTGGCTTCTCCAATGTAATGTCAAATTTTCCAATAATGTGGTCTCAGAACTGGATACTATGCACAATATGTAGTATAAATGATGTTGCTTGTAGTTTCAGTATAACCTTCCTTATTTTACATGTTGCTCTTTGACTAATAAAGGAAAGCAAGACATATCCCACTTTAACTAACATCACGACCTGTCCTGCAATCATTATGGATTTGTGAATGAAAATTTCAAGGTCCCTTTGTTCCTCCACACCTCTCAGTATTCTCCTATTTATTGTTTAGTCACATCTCAGTTGCACAATTCTATACATCTCTGGATTACAATCCATCACTTCCAACACGATCTCTGAGAATTTTGGAAGATAATTTAAGGTTATTTTAGATTTGAGCTGGAAAATGAATTAAATTGAAAAATATAAGACATTGGTACTCCCACCTATTATCACAAATAATATGACTGGCTATTATGTTCAGTGTTCAAATTAATAATTTGATTGAATTAAAGTTGGCTTGTTGTTGTATGACAGGCTACCAACATCATTAAGCTTCTTTTGTTCACCTAATCAAATTAGAACATTGATTATCAGAAATTGAACATCTGACCCCAGATGAAAAACTGCAACCTTTCCCAGCACCATATCCTTAAAGTGGAGCTCTAGTAATTGAAGGACAGATTTCTTTTTGCTGTAGTCCATATTTTGGAAATTTCCTTTCGAGAAATCTATTCGCTTAGTTTACCTTGGCTGTTTAATTAAAAATAACTTACCTGGAATGTAAAATAGAGGTGTTTTGGGGAATAGATTGCTGACCATTTAGTAGTCTGGAAAATAATTCTTCTGTTTCAAATGATAACAATAAGAAAGTGAAGTTCATTATGGCCATGACCACATTTCAGCTCAAGTTGAACTTGAATTTTCACATATGCGTTTGAGTCCACATTTTTCTAGATTTTCTTCTCTGTCTGAATTGGAAGTGAACTTGGATAATCCATGAATTGGAATTGGGAGAAAATTCTCAATAGCTCTAATCCTCACATTGCTGCAATGTTTCTGAAACCACTTATATTCCTTCAATAAATTATTACATCTTAACATTCTTCACAACATTTGATAAAGAGATTCTTTGTAATCTATTATTTTAATCCAGATAATTCTGATCAGAAATGAAGAGTTCTCCATATTTCAGTCATATTTAATGTCCAACATTACCATTTGGATTTTGGTTTCAACTTTATTGCATTCACTTCATACATGTTCACCTGCTGAGGTTGGTGAAGGAAGGCAATATTGTTCAGTTTAGATATAATCTATGGTCAAATGTCTTCCAATTGCATGAATTCACTCAAGGGAACCTTCTGTTGATTATGAGATCACGGCCTTAAAATTTTACTCTGCAAAATATAATGATAAGATTAGTTTGTGGCTGTTATTTGTTATGTCAAATTTTAATTTGCTATTTAAATTCTGAATAGTTCCTAATTTGTCATTTGATTAATTTTCAGAGGGTTTCAACACATTTATGTTTTTCTTTACAATTCAGCTAGGTTTCATTTTCTAATGAATAATTTAGAAACGACTATTAATGCGGATATCCTGGGCTTCCAACATTTTAGGTTTTCATCTCAATATGCAGGAAAATACTCTTTTTCCATCATTGATACTGGATTACTAATACATTATTTAAGAAATTCTCTGAAATACAATATAACCAAAATATGTACATAACATGCATTTGAAGATTGTCTCTCAGATACTATCAGAAATATGTTTTGTACTTGGTGAACATAAAAGTCATAACTCTGGTTTTAGCGAATGCTTTAAAGTTGGTGCAATATCCCTCAATTAATCAGTATACTTTCCATACAGCTGGTTTCAGAATTTAATAGCATACCTTTAAAATAAATTATTTTTGAAGCAAATGTGTCTATTTTGAAATCATTCTGCAAAGAAAAGAAAAATCAGAAAATATATATTTTATATATATATATTATATATTTTATACCTTATATATCTTATACCTAGGTACTGAATCACATTTAAAGATATTATTTAATGGATTATGAAAATAAAGTTCCATGTGAAAAAAATACATTAATTTTTTTTGGAAACCATGAAGAAAGGTTAGCCTTCTTGCTCTATTACACAAAAGATCTCAATTGTACCTGCATTTCCAATGTTAAAAATCTAACTAGCAAGAGTGTATGGTATCACAGCAGTCTATTTCCATTGTGTTCTGGGACTTCCTATGGCTTTTCTTTGCTCAGTAAACATCACACTGTCAGATCACTTGGTTTAAGCAAAAGTAATAATTAGATTTATCATAGGATAGAAATAAAAGAGCAAATGTAAATGTAGCAGAAAAATAGCAAATGACAGCCCACATAATCTTTAATGTAAGTCAATCTGTAATAATTTATGTAGCTGCATGCATCTAACTCCTAGAATTAATAGAATTAAGGTTTAACTTTAATGAAATAGATATAACAGGTTTGTTTCCCAGTAATATCCATCAGTTCTCTTAAAATGGGAGTAATATTACTATAATGTATTTTGATTAAGAATGTGGTATAATATGGTGTAATGTACTCTGTACTTTTCTATTTTTTTTAATATGTTTTCTTACGTACTCGATTTATTTATTTGACATGGAATTTAAATTTCAAAAAAATATTGAAAAGAAAAAATTGCGAGTAATTTATCTGGAAAAACATTCCACCTCATTTTTAGAATTTTGAATTTTATCATTATTTTTACACACAAGCAAATAGCGAATTGCACATTGTACTATTATTAACTGAAAGAAGAATGTTATTAGGCCAGGCCTAAAACAAAGCATTGTGAAATTTTCATCTAGTATGACGCATATTAAACCATTGGGTAATCAATGACAATAATAAGGTCCACTGCCCCTCACAGTGGCAAACTACCATATTAATTATTCATTTATCTCAGGCAGAGATAGGATATATTTGACCTGATTAGATTTGATTTATTGGCAATAACATTAATGGAACCAGGCCACAAGTTGAAACCAATTTCTAAGTTTTTTCCATATGGCTCACATTGAAGCCATTATAACAAGGAGACAAAATTCAATTCACAATTGTCTGCTTTTGTACTTTTGCACATAGTTGTACAGAGATTGAAAATTAGATTTGGGCTCAGCTGTGCTTTTATTCACTAATACATGTCTACTGCCATATTCGGGCAGGCATATAAAAAAAAGTGGATAGTCTGCCCTGCTGAAGCAGCCAAATGACTGATGCCTAACCCATTCATATTCCCACAAGTTGTGGGATCGCAATGCAAAATTCAGCTGTAATTGGACTTTAGTCTTAAATAAAAATCATATGTTTTTTTTCCCACTTATTTCTAATTATGTATGATTCTTAAAGTTATGACTGGAAGAAGTTTATTGAGGGCTTCTTTCAAACTCTCTTCCCTCGCCTTGGGTTTGTCTTCCCTCGTGACCAGCTAGTATTTCAGATTGGAATTAGAATGGCTCTAACTTATCACTACTACTATTCAGATGGGAGCAGATGAAATTTTGGCTCGAGTATCAGTGCAGCAGTGTTGGTTCATCAGAACCCAATTTAGCTTATGTGCCTTAAAGAAGACAGTTCAGCGCTACCTCCTCAAATGCAATTAGATTGGACAATAAACTGCAAGACATGCCTGCAACACACACATCTCAGAAAATGAATGAAAAATTGCCATTTATCCATTCAAGAGAAGTTCTACGACATCTCATCATCCAAAAGCAAAAGCAAAATCACATCTTCTTGGGAGTATTTTGATCAAATATTTACATAAAAAAGACCAAAGGACAACATCACACAAACCTTCTCCCCGCCCCCCCCCATCTCCATCAACTCCAACTGTACTTTGGAAAGGCAGCCAACATACTTAATGACCCATCCCACCTCAGCCGCTCTCTCTTCTCCATTTCTCCATCCTCCAGGGGGAGAGTGAGTTGGTGGGTGTGGGAATAAGGGTTAAGGGTGTGAACTTACACACTGACAGGCTTAAAGACAATTTATTTCCTGTAGTTCTCAGACTCCTGAATGAACCTCATAGCCATGTTGCCATGCTGTGTACAAATTGATCTTTTCACTGTAACACTGCACACATATACTCTTGAGATAAGATGATCAGATTTATTGTCAGACTACATACAACATCACATACAACACTGAGATTGTTTTTCCAGCTGGCCAGGCAGAATTACCACTTATTGGTTGTGCAAAAAAATACTGTCCATAGCATATACATGTAAAAAGAAAGAATGATAGACAGATAACAAATACAAACAAGCTGACAGTGCAATACAGAGAGAATAAAATAATCAATAAAGTGTATAATTGAGAGTCCTTAAATGGGTCCCTGATTGAGTTTGTTGTTGAGGAGTCTGATGGTGGAGGGATAGCAGCTCTTCCTGAACCTCGTGGGATGAGTCTTGTGGCACCAATACCACTTTCCTGGTGGCAGCAGCGAGAACAGAGCATGTGCTGAGTGGTGTGGATCCTTGATGATTGCTGCTACTTTCCAGTGGCAGCTTTCCCTGTAGATGTTCTCGATAGTGGTGAGGGTTTTGTCTGCAATGCCTTGGGCTGTGTCCACTACCTTATGGAGGGCTTTACGCTGAGGGGTTTTAATATTCCCATACCAGATCATGATGCAGCCGGTCAGCACATTTTCCACCACACATCTGTAAAAATATGTCAGGGTTCCTGGTGTCATACCAAATCTCTGCAAACTCCAGAGGAAGTAGAGGTGCTGACGTGGTTTCTTCATGATGCCATTAGTGTGCTGGGTCCAGGAAAGATCCTCTGAGATAGTGACTCCCAAGAATTTAAATTTGCTCACCCTCTCCACCTCTGATGCCCTAATGATCACTGGATTATAGACCTCTGGTTTTCCCTTCCTGAAGTCAACAATCAGCTCCATAGTTTTTGTGACATTGAGTACAAGGTTGTTGGTGCCCATTCAGCCAAGTTTTCAATCTATCTCCTGTATACTGATTCATCACTTTTCTTTATACAGGTCTTTGTACTGCTGTATTCACATTAAAGTTGACAAGCTGGACTGCTCACAGAATAAACCCTTCCCACTGAATCAAGTTATAACATGGGAATAAACTTGAACTTCAATTATCTTCCTGGAGTCAGAAAAGTGCTGAGAATTAGAGAATAGATTCTGGAGGTTAAAGCATGAAAGCTGAAGAAAGACTGGCAATGAAGAACAGAAGAAATTCTGCTTCCACAGAATCTGATAATAATATGGAAAAAGTTCTTGGTGAGTTGTAGAGCAGAATGTGGTTTTAGATATGGCACAATAACAGATTTGAAAAAACTTTGGATAAAAGTCTGTGGCATAGCACATAAAATACACTGTACCACATGGTAGACCTTCTAGGCTAAAATATTTTAAGTGTTAAATAGAATTAAATCAGAAAATGAGATTCATTCCCACCCCAGGTGATATATAACTGATTAAAAACCACAATCACAATCAAAACTTATTTAAATCTAAATAAGCAAGATGGACAACGTGTCGCACGAAGCTTCCAAACAAGATTGGAGCCCGTGGTATTATGGGAAAGGAACCTGCGTGGATAGAAGATTAACAGAATGGCAAAAGGCTAAGAGTGGAAGTACAGGGAGCTTTCCTGGTTGGCTGCCAGTGCTGGTGGTGCTCCACAGGGGACGGTATTGGAACTGTTATTTTTCATGTTAGTTTTAATGATCTGGATGGAATTGGTGGCTTTGTCACCAAGTTTATGGATAGGTGGAGATAGGTGGAGGAGCAGTTACTGTTGTGGAAGTGGAGAGTCTGCAAAGAGATGTGGGCGAGTTGGGAGAATGGACAAAGAAATGGCAGGTGGAATATTGCACAGAGAAGTAATTGGTAATGCACTTTGGTAGAAGGTGAAGAATATTTCAAAATGTGGAGAGAGTTTTAAAAGTGTAAGTCCACAGGGATTTGGGATCTTAGTGCTGGATTCCTTGCTTGTTAAGTTAATAGTAAAGAAGGCAAATGCAATGCTAACATTCATTTTGATAGAACTAGAATATAAAAGCAAGGACATAATTCTGAGGCATTGGTCAGACAACATTTGGTGTAATGCGTGCAGTTTTTGGCCCCAATTCTAAGGAACGATGTGCTGATGTTTGAGAGAGTCCAGAGAAGGTTTGAAAAAACGAATCCAGGGATGAGAGGGTTAACATCTAAGGAGTGCTTGATGGCTCTGGGCCATGTACCTGCTGCTGTTTGGAAGAATAAGGGGGAGAATCTCATTGAAATCTACAAATATTGAAAGGGCTGTATGGAGTGGAGGGGATATTTCTAGAAGTGGGAGAGTCTAGGGCTGGAGGGCACAGGTTCAGAATAAAAAGATGTCCCTTTAGGTAGAAATGTATTTAGCCAAAGGCTGTTGAATCTGTGAAATTCATTGCCGCATACAATTGTGGAGGCCAGCTTGTTGGGTATATTTAAACTGGAGTTTGGCAGGTTCCTGATTATTCAGGGCACCAAAGAGGTTGGGGTTGAGGTGGAAAACTCTATGAGCAACTATGGAATGGTGGAGCAAAAATTGATGGGCCAAGTGTCCTAATTATATTTCTGTATCTTATGATCAAAACAAATAGTGAAGAATAATTAGGCTCATTTTACTCCATAGAAATTGAATGAGAGGAGATACATTAGTGCAGATAATAATTGTCATCTAACCAACAAGATCTTTACACTAAAAATTTGTTCTTTTCATAAGGAGCAAGAAATCTTTACTTAAGATTAAAAATGTATGACACTCTTACTGAAGGGTTTTATCAGACTCAACATTGATTTTTTCAAAGCATTGTTTTTATATAAAATGTTTGTTTATTTGTAATATTTGTTAAATGCTGCACTCAAATAAATCCTGCACTCCACACAGAGGGGGAAAAAAACACCTTTTTCTTCAACTTCTTGATCCCGAATGGGAATACTGTTTTCTGCCTGATTCTCCTCAGGAGTCAAAGGGTCATTTAGTCAGACCTGACTTGCGAGCAGAAAACAGCTCAGCTCTCTACCTCTCCTCCGACCAACAATATTTTTGTTCAAAAACACGTACAACACTGGATAATAGGATTTTTGACTTTGTCCAGCAAAATTCCAGATGGATACATAAATATCAAAGTGTGCTTAAACATATCAATCTCAAAAATCAGTAATAAAATAGCACATTGTTTCCTCAGCAAGATCTTTTGAGGATTTTAATCTTACAAACTGAATTTACCGCTCCAGTTTCCCGTCACCTGGTGAAAGGTGCATGCTAAAATTTATATTATTTTTAGTTAGTGTAAAATTATATTTAATGAGAAGAGAGTAGAATTTATGAATATAAACTCAACTGGTGTCCCTAGTGCTGAACTGGGGTCAGAACATTGCAGTATCAAAATTCACTCCCATGGATCTATTCATTGGCATTAAAGACAAGATGTTGGAAACACTCTGCAGATCAGGCAGCATCTGTGGGAAGAGAATCTGAGTTGCTGTTTCAGTTGATGACCTATGTGTATTTCCAATATTTCTAGTTATTATTTCGGATTTCTGTCATATGCAATTTTTAAAAAAATTTCCCTTGAGTCACCAATTGCTTAGTGCGGGTCAAAAGGCAAATTTCAACCACAAATCGTTTTTTCTTTGAAAAGTGTTCTTTGTTTATCTCTTCATATATTGTTCTTGTTTATTGTTTACTTTCACATGCACTGAGATATAGTGAAAAGCTTGGTTTTGTGTGCTATCAAGGCAAGTCAACCTATCCTTGAATACAACAGGGAGTGAAAAATAAAACAGATAAGCAAAGTATAGTATTATTGAGAGAAAGTTCAATCATGATAGATCGAGGGCAGCATCAATTTACCAGTGAGAGTCATTCAATAGTATAACAGTGAGGAAGGTACTGTCCTTGAATCTGGTGGCATGTGTTTTCTGCCCAAAAGAATGAGGGAGAAGGTGTTTTTAGTATAACAAGAACTTCATTGGAGGATTATCACTGAATAACACAGAAAATATTAGGATGGATGCCAAAGGATTGACCAAAAAGGTAAGTTTTAAGGGGAAACTCAAAGGAATAACACAAGATTGACAAGCAAAGAGATTTAGAAAAGAAACTGATGACCAAATAGCATTGACAACTCAAGTTCGCAATGATACAACAACTAATAAAAGTCAGGAAAAGGCAGGGAGATTTGGAGGAATCCAAAGAACTTGGAGGGCTGTGGTAGTCAGATCACAGAGACAGGTACTGGTGAGGCCATGGAGTTAGTCAGAATCTTAAAGAATAGAGGTATTAATCAACTAGGAATCATGAGGTCATCAAACACTGGAAGGCAGTAAGGAGTGGAGGGAATGGTGAGAAGTTTTCAATGGGCTGAATGTCAACAATAGCATTTTTGGAGACTAGAAGATCATTGCTCATCCAGAATCTGCCCAAAAATAATAATAACTTAGTTGGCTATTTATGGATTTCCCCTCAATGGTTCATTCAAGGAATTCTAATAAGGATGCTAAATGGTTACCATAAAATATGATGCACATCGCATACACTTGCACCTGTATGTGATAATATATCCAATAGCCAGCTTACAAATGGGACTGTTTAGTGAATACCTTTCCTTCTAACTAGATAGTCTGTGGCCATGTTGTCACATCCAACAACCTCCAATAATTGATGCTCTGATTTTCTGTTTCAGGGAATCCATTTTTTCCAGGAACAATTCAGAAGATCCATATTCCAACTATTTATTTCAGTTTCAGCTTAGACTTGGTAGCAATTTTGTCCGTCCATTGGAAGACTTTTCGTCCAAATCCATTTCCAGAGCCTTGAACACAAGAGCATAAAAAATAAGAGTGGGGTAGGCCATCTGGCTTTTAAAATCCACTCTCCCATTCAATGTTCTTGGTTGATCTGATTGTGGACTCAAATGCACCTACTTGCGTTTTCCCCATAACTGTTAGTTCCCCTACGGTACAAATATCTATCTGACTGAATCTTAAATATATTTAATGAGGCATCCTCCACTGCTTCCTTGGGCAGAGAATTCACAGATTCACTGCTTCCAGGAAAAGTAGTTTCACCTCAACTCCATCCTAAATCTACTCCCCTAAATCTTGTCACTCAGTTCAAATCCAGTTCTAGTGGAAACAATTATCCTGACTCGATCTTGTCCAACCTTTTAATAATTTTATAGGTTTGAAGGAAAATGTAAACTCATACATATAGCTTGGAAACAGACCCTTTGGTCACACTAACCATTAAACACACAACCCATTTTATTCAGCCACATCCCTATCAATTCCCCTCAGATTTAATGATTCCACAAAAAATATTTGATTCACTGTGTGATAAGCAGTATAGCATGGGCTGTGTCCCATGCAGGCTTAGATGCAGATTTATTCAGGTTTACTCCAGTAATTTAAGAGACAATGATTGTGAAATATTTTTGTTAGTTCATATACTGCCTCAGCTTTTCAGAACACCTTGTGTAATTTGCAAGAATATCTGACCAAAATATTAACAAATATATATATATATTAAACATAGGATCAATTCATGTAACAGTTATCTGTAATTTTCATAATCAAATATTAGAATGTCAGTGACAAACAATGGCTTGAGGTTGTAGCAAGTGATGAAGTGCTCAGTTATTCCTGCTCCAAAACTGACAGATGTCACTGTTCAGTTTGGGACATGAATCACAGATATTTTGCAGCAGATGAAATAGAATTCAGAAACCCAAGAGGATCCTTGAGTATACACTGGTCAGTTTTGGACAGCGTAAGGGCAAGAAGAGATGCTGCATTATGGCACCAGTTATTAGAACTGTACAACACTGCAGTACACATCCTTGTTTTAGATAGCACAGATTCACACTGTGGTACAGCAATATATTCACGTGAGCATAATTTTAAAATATTACTCTCAATCTTTTTTAAACATACATTCTCTTTATTGAACACTTTTAGTATTCTGCTTTATTAGCAGTTTAGATTTTAAAAGAATAGAATTCTTTGATTATTTTTAAGTGAATGAGATAAGAGTAAAGTATGCGTAGAATAGGATCATTGACACTGAGGAGCAAAAGCTATTCGCTTGCAATTAATTGTGAGTGAGGGGGATTTGATTCTGTAGCCTTGTAGAACTTCTCCCACGTGGCTGAACCTACGGTCATAAGACGTTTGGCAACATTAACTGTCTGTGCATTTCAGCAGGACTCTTGAGAAGCTGCGTTGGCACGAGGGCTCCATTTCCAGCTATTGAGGGACACAAAGCATCACTCTGTTCCTTTCATCTTTAGTGAGATTTGGAAAGGGTTCAGACCACAGAGGCTCCTTAATTCTCACTAATTCATTTGCGTGCCTGATTCATTTGCCACGGAATAACCTGAGAATGATAATGAAGCTGTGAAGGTAGCACTTGGTCCCCTGCCTTTGAATGTGCTCTGAATGTATTGAGAGTGTTCTGTAAATTCTACTCGTAGAAGCACAGTTTATTAGCACAAATCGTCAGATAGAGTTTTCTTGCAATAGATTTTTTATGCCTAATGTTATTTAAGAGATTAAAGGTAATGATGTATGTCTGTAAAAATAATCTGTTTTATTAAATAATAAGAGCTAAATAGTATATTTGATTTCTGAAAAATAAAAGTGGTGAAGTGTAAAAAAAAATTGTTTTAATTTGGAAAAATAAATCAGTAGTTTAATACATCACAAAACACACACATACATGTACAGAACTGTTACATGCAAATATTAATCTTTGCATCCACAACACATGGAAGATATTCCATAGTAATTTATTGATCTGCTCAATAAGCAGATTTAGATAACTGGAATTTTACAGCAGTGCCTGGAAATTTTATGGGAATTTTAATAAATATATTAAATGTCTGGTCATTTTCCTTCAAACCTATAAACATCCATAAATGTTTTAAACTATCCTACATCGTTTTGATTTTGCAGTGAATAGTAATATTAGTATAACTGAATGAGCATTATTTTAATTTAAGTTATTATTTCTTCAAACCCCATCCCAATTTGCATTCTCGGGAAACAATGTGAGAATATATATGAACATTGCAAGTTGTTTTACTTTAGAATGGGGCAGGGAATTAATTGTTTATTCAGCTCTAGGATTCTGATTCCCCCCCCCCCCCACCCAAACATTATTGGGTAGTAATTTTATCGCATCCATATATATGTTTTACATTTTCTTAGACCACATGTATTTGGGATTTCAAAAAATGTTTTAAATCTTTATCGTACTCTCAAGAAGATTGGTTTCTTAAATTACGATGTTGCTTTTTATGAAATTGCATCATGTAATAAGTTATATATTTTTGCGACAATGCTGATTTTTACCTTCTATTTGATGTTTTAGAAATGACAAGCACTGTACAGAACAGAATTCAATTTGTCATCACATTCACTTATTCTATTAAGATATTTACTTGGGCAATTTTTGCAAAGTGTTACATTTCAATTTTATGATATTTAATTTAATTAACAACAGATTCTGCTAATTTACCTGGAAACGACTGGAATTAAATATGTGCATTTGTGTTTAGGGAATTTTAATCAAGCATAAAAAAGGTTATAATGCTTCATATTTTCTTCATAATCCATATGATAAATACAAAAATTTATGAAGGAAATTTAATAGATTATGCAAATAGACATTATCATCCTAGCTAAAGAATTAGGTAGACATTATCATCCTAGCTAAAGAATTAGGTAGACATTATCATCCTAGCTAAAGAATTAGGTAGACATTATCATCCTAGCTAAAGAATTAGGTAGACATTCTCATCCTAGCTAAAGAAAATTCAGATGCTTTCATAATATATCACACTATTTAAAAAAAAACCAAAACGCTTATATTGGTAGGTTTACCGAAGAATTTTCTGCTTTTTGAACATCCTTCACTGGATGTCATTTAATGTTTTTAATAATATGTGGGTGAAGATCTCTCCTTCATATTCACAAAACATCATATAATAGTTATCCATCTCGAAATGTAATGTATGTGAATATAATCATTAACAATTTTATTTGTCACTTATTCTACATTAATGGAATATTAATTGCAAAATAATAAAATATTTCAATATTCCCACATACTGGAATGCATCATCAGATTCAAAATGCAAATATTAAAGCTCTATGAACATTTTAGAAAGACAATTTCTGTCATGTGTCAAAATGAGTAAAAAGATAATACATTCAGGATATCTGTCACTCAAACGCACACTGATGGTAAATTACAATCTTAAGAACACCACCAGGCCAACAAATGATCATGCTCTCTTAATGATAGCAAATAATTAAACAACAAGCAACATAATTAAAAATTTGGCTACCAGTATGCCTTAACTATATGAACACCATGCATCAATAAAACAACACCAACATATCCCAATACTTTACAGCATTTATGCTGCAGATTATTTCGAAACAAGATTCTAGTTTAGATAGGGAGGTCATGTTCCTGACTCTCATCTCCACAAGCGGTGTCTGATGGCAAATTGTGGATATCATCAGTTTGCTGCTAGAGGGAGCAAATTACCTGCTGGACATCAACCCAGAAATATGAATGCATGAAAGCAATATTTAGCAGAAGGACACATACAATTGTTGTCAGATTATTGTTTAAATACGCTATTTCTTACATTGTATGAAAGATTTTAAAAAATACCAGAAGTTTTTTTATAATTATATGAAGTGGAAAAAGGTGTGAAGGGAGAATTACTAATGGATAATGAGGAAATGGCTGAGGTCTTGAACAACTATTTTGCATCGGTTTTCACATGGCTAATTGGAGAAATGTTATGGATGTGATGGGAGGTGAAGACCTTGATACAATTACTTATTACTGAAGAGATAGTGTTGAATAAACTAATGGGTCTATATAAGATCAGATTATAATTTAAATGGTGAAAGTTATCTTGCTGTTCATTCCTACATTTCCCTTTGCTGCCCTTATCATGAGGGATACCTTCTTGTACAATCATCCAAACACTCACTGAATTTCAGCCTACTCTAGTGTTTGAGATTCCAGCACCCAATGCATGCATGCTTTGCTGTTAGGACTCAATCCTAATTAGTCTGACAGTGTCCACCCTCAGCAGTGTCCAATTATTTGCCTGAGACACTCTTATTCCTGATAGAACCTCAAGCTGATGATGCTGAATGATTGACTGTATGTTTCCCCATTCCCCAGATTTGAGGCTGAATCCCCGATGAACCATCCCTTTACCCTTAAACCCTATTCCACTGGCACACTTGATCTACCACCTTAACTCGAGGACTGATCCAAAGATGGAACTGATGGATAAACAGCCTTTTTCCCCCCCCTGAGGTTTGTAAGATCTGTTGTGCAGTGATAGAAATTGCCACAAAGCCTTATACCATGGGCCCTGCCACGTAACTTTCCATTCCTCCATCTAAAGAATCTTTTGCCAGTAGTGTTTGCTCTTTATGGGTTTTGAAGTCATTCAAACACAAAGGCTGAGATGCAAACACAAGGTTAATAGAAATCAAATACACGTAACATTTCTGCTGATTCTGCATGCTTTTGTTTTTGTTTATGAGTATTGGCAGATCCAATTAGAGTCTCATAATACCAGCTGAATTCTAAACTGTGCTCATAGGGCAAGAGGAAATTCCTCAGATGTAAATGCCTGCTTCAATGGAAAATGACATTCTATTAACTCTTGCAGGCTAGAATCCTTACATTTCTGGACATCTCCTGGCATAGATAAAGCTTTTCATTTGGCACTTGTGTTGGGAATGTGATCTATCCAAAGATACTGTAGAGCAATTTAAAGAGCATTTTGCTGGGGGAAATTAAGTTCTGACCAATCAGAAACACAGGGCAGAGAACTAATGAACACCTTGATTTGTCTGTCTTACAACTGCAAAAACCAGGCCCTAACAACATCAATAACAGCTTTCAAATAAATCACCATATAGAAGTCCCCATGCACATTCTTAATGAATTGTGGTATTCTACTTTCTCTAGGAATAAGGGGGTCTAATTTTTTGCATGGGACTGAGGGGATTAAGATTTGATCGCTGTGCCAATAATGCGACTCAGTCCACTGAATAACAGATAGCAGCTCGTGGCCTTCCAGCAAAGTGTAAAATGTGGCCTCCTTAACGGCTGAAGGATTCAGGTTATTGATTAAAGGAGACATACAATGGCTGGGGTGATGTAGAGGTAGCCAGGAGGTGGCATGGCCCAGGAAAGAGCAACATTGACAGGGAATACAAGATTAAAAAAAAACTCCTTGATGGCTTGCTCTTAGTGTGGTTTTCTCTCACAGCTATTAAAAGACAGGAATTAACTGCCTTTTAAAGATGAGGGGTTCATTTTCATCCCATGTCTGATACTACCAAGGTAGGTAGTATCAGAGCTGATGCATTTTGCAATGACTTCTGTCTAAAGGAGTTAGGGCTTGCTGGATGCAGGATGGTTGAAGGCTGTGATGCATTGATGACGTTGAATGAGTGTGACTTACCAGTGGGAGATTCAAACTTGAACCGGCAGCAATGAGGTCACGACAGTCAGGATAGAATTAGATATAACATTAACTTAACAGTGTCTGTGAATTGGGGAGATAAGGATGTACAGGGGGCTCCTTACTTTCAGAGGGGAAGACGAAATACACAAACATTCAATGGGAACTGATGGATAGCCCGTTATATAAAAGACTGGCACTGCATTTGAGAGAGCATGGCTTTACTCGGGACAAGGCGCAGGTCATAAACAAGTTGAAGACCTGAAGGAAAACATTTGATCAGGTCAACAATCATAATGGCAGGAGTGGAAGAGGGCATCTGGACTCGTCATATTTTGACCTCTGCTATGCAATTAGGGGAACAAGCCACTCTGCAAACCTGGTTGCCCTTCTGAGTAACATGGAGGATCCAGTCCCCTCCTACCCCCCCCCCACTCCGAAACCACTCCAGCTGTATCTCCTACCTCCTGCACCAGTGGTGGTGACAGAGACGTTAGCGGGATGGAGACAGATGCCACTAATAGAAATGCTGAATCAGCGCCTCATGATCAGCCAGATTGAAAACTTAGTTTTGTTCGCGACTGCCATTTTTCTCACGTGTTCTTGTGAGTGCTTGTCCATACCCATGAAGAAGCCATCTCGCTAATGTCTCTTGTGTTCCATTTTTCTCCATGATGCCTGCTGCAAAACAGAAAATGTTGAAAGCGCAGGTGGTCACGAGGGAAATAAAGGTGTTGTCACTGGCGATGGACCATGACAATGCAGAGAGGGATCATCTTAGACAGGAAAGGCAGGTGGACTGCAAGGAGATGGTAAGGCGTGAGCAGCAGGAGACAAAGAAGGAGGCACGGGCCGCCCGATAGACAGGAGCAGGCTCAGCACATGGATGGGTTTGGCAGAATGTTTAAAGACATTCAGCTGAAGATACATAATCAAGCCTCCCTTCTGTGAGAGCTGATTGGACTCAAAGCAGCTCCAGCTCCACATAACCCTGCTCCTGCTCCACAGCATTGAAGTAACATATGACATCACCGCGCTCCTGCAGTGTCATTCCCTGCCACCACATCACAATGACATCCTCAACTGCGGGCCAGGGATATGAATCATTTCATCCGTCTTCTTAATGCAGGTCTTCTTTTCTGCCTAAATCTGGATACTTTCTGCCTCATGTGGAGACATCTAAGGGAGACAGCAGCAGGGCACAGGTAGCATTGTCTTGAGATTATGAAGGATAATCATTTGGCAATAGTGTACTTTTGTCGAATATATATTGCTCAAGACTACAGAATTCAGAATTTCTCGTATTGACACCAAATCCATCAAGTATTAATGCAGGAAAGTCAAACCAATCTGATTGCTGAAAACATGAAATATATATTTTCCTGGTTTCACTTTCAGCCCCCTGAAGGACCAATGAGATAGTCCTTGGAGACATTCAAAGCATTCATGCCAACAGCCTCAGTTTCAATGTAAGAAACTATAACTAGCATTGGTTTGTATGCAGGGTGATGGGTAGTTGCTATTGCTCTTTCTGGACGTCACTTATCCATCAGGCCTCAACAAATGTCATTACTTGACTGTTCCATCTCACCTACCATCTGCATATCACGCAGACACTGTACATACATTTGATGATTTATGACACACTTATTTTAAATACAGAACTCCTAAAAATCTGCATCCTGATGCTGCTCAGGCAAGGCCAGATGTCTTCTGACCCCCCGGTCAGCAGTCATTAACTCCTCATGTTCCGCCCAGCTGCTCCAGGTCATTTGTGCTCTATACTCTGTTTTGGTCTTCTAACCTCAGGAAGCATGCACTTACCTTGGAAAGGGCAATGATTCTGGGCCTACAGGGTTAAATGATGAAGTGATTGGGTTAAGTCACCTTGTACTCTGTGCATTTAAAAGGTTGAAGATCATCTGCTCAAAGTGCCTCGGAGAGTCAAGGAGTTTGATAAGGGAGATTCAAATAAAACAAGGAAACGGAGGGTTTATTCTTAAAATAGGCACTGGAAACAAAGTCTGGAACTTTAAATTGGGAATAACTATTCAAACAGAAGGCATGGGAAAATCACAAAACTTCTCTCTCCCTAAATACTATGGAATATTTGATCAAATGCAGCTTTTCAGGACTAAGGGATGTTGTCAAGAGTAAGAGGACAAAATAAAAGTATCCATTGGGATATAAAGAGGCATTAATCAATGATGTGCACATGGAATCCAGCAAAAGTTGAACCATGATTAAAAGGAAGAGAAGGGATAACCATGGACTAGTTTTGGGCCTGTGTCTATCCCCTATGTACTTCACTCTGACATATAGTATCGCTGCATTGATGTTCATAGGAGAATGTGAGCAAACTTAAATTCCTGGGAGTCATTATCTTGTAGGACCTTTCCTGGACCCAACACACAAGTGTCATCATGAAGAAAGTACATATGTGGCTCTACTTTCTCAGGGATTTGTATAAGTTTGGTATGATATTGGAAACCTTGGCAAACTTCTACAGATATGCAGTGCTGACCGGCTGCATCACAGACTGCTGTGGGGGCACCAATATTTCTCAGCAGAAAGCCCTGCAAAAAGGTTGTGGTGACAGCCCAGCACATCAAAGGCAAAACTCTCTCCACCATCGAGAAAATCGACATAGAACACTGCAATCATCAAGGATCCACACCATCCAGGCTCTGTTCTCGCTGCTACCATCAGGTGTCGGTGCCACAAGACTCGCACCACCAGGTTTAGGAATAGCTGCTCCCCCTCCACCATCAGACTCCTCAACAACAAATTCAACCAGGGACTCATTTAAGGACTCCGACTCAGCACATTTATTTACTGAATATTTACTTTTTTTCTACATTGCAGTTTGCTTACATTTCTTTCTTCTGCATACATTATCTTTTCTTGTATATCATTTTTCGCACTACCAATAAGTAGAATTCTGTTTGGCCTAGAGAATGAATTGTATGTGATGTTATTTATTTACTGTGACAATCAAACCAGTGTGAGAGATAAAGACAAAATTAATGAAGTGGGATTCAGTGACTGCAAAGCTGTGGGACCAAGATTCCCTTTGATCTTTTACTAATATTGTTGGTAAAACAAAACATCCGAGACAGAAAAGCAATAGAAGAAGAAAGGAAACAGGGATGATGAGTAGCTCAATGGGATGGTACTTCCAGTACATTGTATTACAATGGCAAGTACAGGTTCTTGTGCATCTGACAAGAGGAATATTAGCACCTCCCAGCAGCTGGTCTTCCCTCTTGTTCATTCCAGTCTCCCTGTGCTCCTTCCAATACACCCACCCAGAGATTCCACAACTCTCATGAAATGTGGGATGTCAGAGGCAAGGTATAAAAAGCCTGAAACCATTACACTGGACAACAAGATTTTTCAAAAGGTTTGCTTCCTGAAAAAAAAAATTGGGAATTACAATAGACAACTTCAAGCTGACCACAAAGATAATTTCAGATTTACTGTATCACATAGGAAGTTGGAGAAATATTAAATGAAATATTATTGAATTTAGTATGTTTAATTGTATAATGAGGCTGGCGCTTTGCATTAGTTCAAATGACCCAAAAATGATTTTCATTTGTACTCAGCATCAGAAACCTCTCATGACAGTGTCCAACAATAGTTGGCCAGTATTGATGGATTCCAGTTGCCCTGATTCCAATTTTCCACGGTCACAATATCCTGGTGAAACCTTTTACCATGTTGGTCATTGACTGCACCAAGATCAGCAGGGAGGAAGTCCAAGTGCGAATTTTCAATGAAATGTTACACTTCATGGTTTTGTCTGCTTGAAGCACGTTAACAATTGAACAGGAAATCACAAAAGAAAATAGGTTATATCTAAAAAGTGGTATGTGATAGGAAAACTTTAAGGTGATGTTTTGTAATCAGTGGCCCAAAAATCAATAAAATACACTCAAAAGTGTTCAGGAAGCAAAATGTTTGTTGTCCAGTGTTATGTAACATTCATCATGGGGTCACTTTCTTTATTAGAAAGAAAGTACGACATGTGAAGGCATTCTAGCTGGAGTGGAATCCAAGAGACAACATGCAACTTTTAATGGATCTGAAAATAAATCACAGAGAGGAGCAAATAAATAGCACACAAGTCTTTATTACTTCCTGTCATGTTAGGGTGCAAGAGGGAATAGAAGGGAATGTAAATTTGTCCTAAAACGGTTGTAACACGAAAGCTGAACAAAGACAATGGGTCATACTATTAGGCTCCAATAAACTTCTGCCAGAGCAGTGGGAAATCAAATCTAGCAATGCTTTTTGGTTCCCTGGTACACCACAGCCAAAAACCTCTGTGTTCGGGTCCCATTCCAGAAAAGCCAGTACATAATCTCAGCTGACAATTCTGAAAAAGGTGCACCTGTAAGATGAGATATTACATTTCTCCATCTGACCTATCGGGTGGAAGTGGAAGATACAGTGGCGCTATTTAAAGAAGAGCAGGGAAGCTGTCCTTGTGTCCTTTCCAATATTTCCCTTATCCAATAATAAAGACCTGGAAATTTATCTCTGCAATTTACGTACCCACTACTCATCTTACACTATAAAAATAGTCACATTTGAAAAGTACTTTGTATTAGCTGTGAGACAACATTTTCTGCTGCAGCCAACTTCAGAGAAATGTCCTGTTCTGCTACCATATCTTCCGCCACTTTTGATCTTTGCATAGCTCTCTATCTACAAGATGTCTACTGCTCCTCTTATCCCTACTACCATTGGTCTTGAAGTATTGCATACAAAAATGTTTCCATTATTGGAACAGGCAAAGATGGAGAAGTAATGGCCTGAAACTGTAGGTTGCCATAGCATCTTTATTGTTCCATGGTACATTGGTATCTCTGTGCAACTGCACAATTTTTTTTTTAATTTTTTTTTTTCAAAGTGTTGATTCATTTATTGAGAAATTGCTATAGCATTTAATGCTATCAATAGCCGCTATCACCCTTTGCAGCAAATTTGGTTACTAAGACATGTTGTCCTTTCCAAATGCAACTGCACAATTTTGATGTGGCATCCCTTATGGTCACCAATATTGAAACCCACCATCCAAGTCTGCTCTTTACTTTTTTAACTCTCCCAATCCCCTCAAAAACCTGCTCTTTATTGAAGAGTGAAAATAATACAGTGCTACAGCTTTTAAAAGGAAGACAGAAGCTAGTTAATTTTACATCTCTTAAGTTCTGACGGATAATTGAGGGAACAGTTATCTTCAATACTTGAGCAAAAACAAAATATTTGGACAGATTTGCCAATAGAAGTCAATGCAAGAAGGAATTGTTTTACAGACAGTATGCTGTATGAGAATGATATGGAATATGCTAGAAGCTGGTAGCAATGGCAACTGCAACTTTCAGTTACTCAGGACCTGTGCCTGAGATCTAAAAAAAAAGTTCAATGACCTCACAAGGGTAGCAAAGGTAAGTCGAGTCACCTGTACCACCATTAATTGAGACTTCACTCACCTTCTGACCTCTTACTCTGTTTCTCTCCACAACTGTATGTCAGGGGAACTTACTGATGCAAAGCACAACCTGTCTAAACATTCAACCACCATCAAAACTCATGAGCCACTTTCTAAATTCGCATTACTTGCCACAAGGGCAACTGCTTATTTTCAAGGACAATGCTCCTTCAATTATCATCATCCTTGGAGTTGCATTCACATGTGGAAAGTTACCTGCAATTTACAGATCCATACCAGTGAAGAAGGATTCTTTTCTTTGCGCTGTCCGCCCTGCATTGATAACGGAGCTGAAAAGGATATCTTTTGATGAACTACTTCTCACTAGCTACCCATGATATGCTCGATTGAATTTTCAGTGGGTCTCATGAATCCTTTGCCAGGTTTGCTGGATTCCAGTTGCCCTTATACCACTTTCCCATGGTCGCAATATTCTGGTGAAACCTTTCACTATGTTCGTCACGGACTGCACCAGGGTTCAGCAGGGATGAAGTCCAAGTGTTGATGCAGAAAATGAATTTTCAATGACATGTTGCATTTGAAGCACATTAAAAATATGATAGGAAATCACAAAGCAATATTTCCACCAAGTCTAATTAGGGATAGAATTATAGGTTCATTCAGCACAAATACATTGAATTGCATTGTTTACTGGCCCATGTACTGAGATGCAATGAAATGGTTTGTTTTGTGTATTATCCAGGCAAGTCGTATTGCATGCAACAGACTCTTCAGCCCAACTTGTCTATGTTGATCTGGATAGCATTCTGGCCCAGTCCCATTTGCCTGCATTTGGTCCCTATCCTTCAAAACCTTCTTGTCCATATAGCTGTCTAAATGTCTTTTGAATGTCATAATTGCACTTGCTTCTATAAGTTGGCCCACACTTAACCACAACAGGTAGTGTAGTATTACAGTAAGTCGAAGAGTTCAATGTATAGTGTTACAAAGATAAAGTGCATTTGACCATCAAGTGCTTCTCTAATCCTAGTTACCAGTTTATTTTTATGACTCGGGTAGATGAACTCTTGAATTGCCAAGATCCATAATCGGTGTCAATGTGAGAACATATTCTCAATTCTTTACACTTGGGCAAAGTGTTACACACAAGTACACTGTTGCAAAATGGTTATTAGTGCACCCTGCGGGTTTAATAACACTTAATTACACTTAATTAACAAGCTGACAAAAATTTTGAAGTGAAAGAACAAACCTTTCAAAACTGTGTAACCAGGCAAAGTGAAACAAATTCACATGATTGTGGAAATGGAACTTTCTGGAATGATACAACTTCATTTAGCTCTGTGAATCAAAATCAAGTGACTTTCAAGGTGCAAATCGAGCAATGTGAAGGGTGATGTGGACAAAGGATGATTTAAGGAATACAATGGGAATCCTCTCAAAACTCTTGCCTCTGTCATCCATTCAAGTAACACTTTCCAGATTCCAACCATACAGAGCCAAAAGGGTCTTCCTCAGATAGCCACCTAACATCTTATTGCTTATCCTAATCCTATGCCCTCTGGTTTTAGATACTTCTGCTTCGGGAATGGTTTCCCACTATTTACCCGATTGATGCTCTCTTAATTGCATCTACCTCCATCAGGTTCTTCTTCAGCCTCCTCTGGTCCCAGCAAAACAACCCCTCGTAACTGGAATCTCTCATTACCGGCAACATGAAGCTGAATATCCAATGCACCTCTCCAGTGCAATTAAATTCTTCCTACTGTTTGATGCTCAGAACTGTACATAGAGCTCCAGCTCTGGAATATCCAATGTCATGGATATCCAACTTGTCGTGGATCCAATGGACACCAACCTTCTTGATCATTCTCTCGTGTGGCAACTTGTCAGTGGCCTCATACTGAAAGTTGTGTAAACTGCATCAGTGTTAATACCCTAATCAGCACACTTTGTTATTTCTTCAAAATAATCAGCCAAATTGGCCTGACAGGATCCTCCCCCTAACAAAACATTGCTGGCTATTTTTGATTCATCCTTACCCTTCCAACTGTAGCTCCTACGCACACTCGCCCACCTACACGACCACCCATATTCCCAACTCTTGTTCCATTGGTAAAAGAAATTGAGAAGACTAACCCATTCTTCTTACTGAAACTGCAGACTGCTCCAAAAATAACCATGTGTACCTAGCGGTAACAATCATGACCAATAAATACACTTGCTACTCTCATCTCATTACCATGTGAAGAACCGTCCTATTGCTCTCCTCTGTGAGATAATGTAACCATGCAATGTGTTTATTGAATTTCTCTGGGCAATGCAACTTGTCGAAATGAGCAAACCAAAAAAAAAAAAAAAAAAATTAAGTCTGACTGGTGCCATCAAGTGGGAAACAGAATTGCTTTTACCTGCCTCTGGCCTGCCATATGCTATGTAGGAACCATAACACCAATGTGTCTTTGCCCTCTGAAAGAAAGGTTAGCTTACAACCAGTGCCAGGGAAGTGTGTCCTTGGCAAGCACTATTGAATGTAGAAGACTGTGGGGTTACCTTAGAGGAGTTTATTAAATTATGAGGGGCATAGATATGATAGATATGCATTTGTTTCTGAGGGTGCTGGTCTACAACTAGAGGACATAAACCTAAGGTGAGCAGGGAGAACTTTAAAGATCTGAGGGTCATGTTTTCCCACAGACTGATAATATGGAACAAGCTAGATGAAGTCATGGAGGCAGAAATAATCATGTAATTTTAAAGGCATTTGGGGAGATACTTACACAGTAAAGGTGTTTAGGGAATCAAGGTTCATGTGGACAAATGGGATTAGTATAGATTACAGTCAGCATAGGTTGAGTTGGGCTGAAGGGTCTTATTCTGTGTTGACTCTATAAGGTTCAGAACAAGAAGGCAAGTTGTCATCTAATTCAAGGGCAGAATTAATCAGAACAGATCAATCAGTAACACAGTTATTCAGAAGTTTGCATTATTATGGGTTTTACTGCATACAAAGTACCTTTAGTAAGAAACGGATACTTAAATGCAGTGATTTTCAAACTGTCCCCCTAAACCCACATTCCATTTCAAGCAATTCTTATGACATAGGTGCTCTGTGGTTGGTAAGGAATTGCTTAAGGTGATATGATATGTGAGTGGGAAGGGAAGGTTGAGAATCACTGCTCTTGACCCAATTATTACTGAAATATTTTGCTTGAGTAAAATTGCCATTGACCCATTTCCTTGGCAGTTATGAAACCAGGCACACAACAAGTCAATTAGGTACAATTAAAACAGTGGTTTTCAAACTTTTTTCTTTCCACTCACATATAACCTTAAGCAATCCCTTACAAATCACAGAACACTTATGGCACAGGATTGCTTAAGGTGGAATGTGAGTTGAGGGGGGAGGGGGGAGGCGGGGCAGTTTGAAAACCACTACTCTAATGCCCAAAAATAATAAACTGATACTCTTAGATGTAGACCAAGCCTCTTATTTCCTCCATCCTGACAGCTTACTAAAGCAATCAACAGTACAGAGTGGATGCTCATGGGTCCAACTCCCTACAATATCCCACGATAGTCAATCCTCATCAATGACATGCCACACATTACACAACCTTACTTGACCGGCAGGTTCTGATCTTGAAAGAGCCGAAGCTTAAAGCAGTAGCTCTTACTGGACAAGAGAAAAGCAAAGAAATAATTGAAGAATGAGGGTTAATTAACACTATGTAGAAAGGGGTGTGAACAATAAATTAAAATATTAACTATTTTGATGATGTTCTCTACTCTTCGCTTGTTCCATCATCCCCTGTTACATCTCTGATTATCCCTTTCCTCCTTATATGAAAGCATATTCAAACTTTTCACTCAACATTTACATCAGTGGCTGACTTAAAGAGCATACCTGGAATCTGCCACAAAACTATAATGCCAAATCTTACTGTGATGAATAATGAAATACCAAACATTATAATCATCTTCATGTTTCTCATCAGACTGATCCATTTCAAGACATTTACCTTACTCTTCCACTCCACTAATGGTTGCTCTAGCAGCCTGAACAAAGCTTCTGGGGGATGACGGTTCCTCATGGGCCTTTGCTATGCTTATAGCTCTTAGCTGGGCCTCTTTGGACACACAACAACTGAGGGTTGAACCCCAGACTGTGGTTTCTAGCTGGCCCAGCTGCCTTGCTGACACTCTAATATGTATCACTTCAGAAGAATTTGAGGACAGGTACTAAATTCTGGCCTTAAATGAATAAATGGAGAATGGTGACGAAGCCGACATGCTGACCTCCTGCAGTATTACTCTCAGTGTGACACTGCACTCCCCCGGGATGCATCCACTGGTTCACAGAAAACCAGGCTGCCAATCACTAGGAAATCTTTGAAAACCTTTTCCCATGCCCTGCTGTCTCTCCAAGCTTGATCATGTTTTATCTCAGAACCTGCACAGCAGCCACTGAGCTCCCACCAAAACAATTGATGCCCTTGGTGAACACCCAGCTGTAGCAGAGCATGCTAATCCAGATATGGCCATGTCAGATGAGGTGGTATCATGCAGGATGGTACTGCTCCCTCCCTGATATGACTGCAAAGTGAGGCCCATAGTTTTCTTTCTCTCAGTCTTTTGATGTTATCTTTTCTATTCTTCTCAGCATGGACCCTGCATTCTCGTGAGCTGTTTCACATCCCTTCCCATATGTGCAACTCTTTCATCAACTGCCTTACTATCTAACCCATTCCAAGGTCGAGTGCTCGAGCTGGTGCTTGGCAGGGATAGATTACACGAATAGAAAGAGTAAGGATTGTCCTCTTTCTGGACCTTCTTCAGCAGCTAAAGTTTTTATTAAAACTTTTTTTAAATGTATTTATTGTCAGTTTACTCTCCACACTGAATCTAAAAAGTGATGTGCATGAGGAACACTGCAGCTGCTACCAATCAGATAAGATGGGGAGTGTATTTTTACCTGATCATGCACATGGGAGAAGCAGGTGGAGTTCCACTCAGCTTCATTGCCTTCCCTTTCTACACACACACAATTCCTTTTTGCTCCCTTTTGCCCCTTGTTGGCCCTCGTTGTCCCCCTCCCACCCCCGATTCCTAATTGCTTTTTCTGGACAGCCATCCCGCTGAATGCCTCACCCTCTCTGTAGCCACTGAGACCATTGCTCGCAACAGTGGAGCAAAACTATAAACTTTAGCAAGGTATTAAAGATAGCATAAAATCCAATAGAGGAGGAGGTTAAGAGTGAAACATTTTGATAAAGGAACTATGCTAGAGGCCTCTGTTCTTTCATTTAAATAAAAATTATGCAGTAAAATGCAAAGACTCCAGTTAGATCCCTGGAGATTCCAGCTTCTCCAAGCAGAGTTTATTCCATTTATCTCTGCATTCTCTTTCCTCTCATTCCAATAATTAGCAATCTATATCTCAAGTTTACATTCAGCTCTGTGTGCTGTCACTCCTACTAACTATTCATTGTGTAGAATGTTAACAAAAGCCTTTTGAAATGCCATATAGACAACATTCATAGACATTCTTCTATCCACCACACCAGTGATATCATCAAAAGATTCAACAGATTAGAAAGACTGAGGCTAACCTTCATAAATCCATGCTAACACCCTTTGATCAACTCATACTTGTCCAAGTGCTTAGTCCGCTCTCTGATGACGGATTCCAGTACCTTCCCCACAATACTTGTATTGCTGATGGCTTTGTAGTTACTGAGCTTCTTTCTCCTTTCTCAACTTATGCTGCAGAATTGCAGTTTTTTTTTAGTTCAAAGGTACAATATTTGAATTTGAAAAGCTCCGCAAAATTACGACTCATATTTCTTGCTTCAATTTTCTCTCAAATGTATCACCTCACAATAGACGTCAGATGACTTTTATTTCCCTAATTTAAAGATATGACCACCTTAGAATCAGAGTTATAGAACATTTACAATAGGGGAGGCCATTCAGCCCATTATATCCATGTCAGTCCAGAAAGTTTTAAATTTCTAAACTTAAGATGTACGGCAACAGGCCCTTTTTAGCCCACAAGCCTGTGCCATCCAATTAAACTACAACCTCCAGTACATTTTTTTTTGAATGATGGGAGGAAAGTTGAGACCCTGGGGAAAACCACGTAAACACAGGGAGAAGCTACAAACTCAGTTCAGATCGTGTGGGATTCGAACTGTGGTCCCATTCGCTGACACTGTAGCACCATTGCACTAATTGCTATGCTGTTTACAATCTTGATTGATTCAATCTTTCCTTTATTCTTTTCCTTTTTCCAGTACTTGGACTGTAGGTCACAGGTCTTGAAGTATACATCCAATTGTTTTTATTTTAAGCTGTATGTTGGATTTCTGCCTCTATCATGTTGTGAGATCCAGACCCCTACAATCCCATAGCTACTCCTTGAATTTGGACAAAGTGAGATGAGTTAAAGGAGAAGTTATTTAGTGTGAGGACAAGTTCTGCCAAACAGAGGAGGGTGGTGGCAGAGGGTGACTGGCCATGTCTTTGGTCCAGGAGGAAGCAAAGTACTTTCAGAACTTTTGTGTGGTGAATGGAGGTATAACAGTTTTGGATATTCACTGTGAAGATGAGGCAGTCGGGTTCGGGGAATCTGAAGTAATTAAGGAGATGTAAAGTGTCATGGATGTAGATGGGGAGGGATTGGACCGGGGAGAAAAGATAGAGTCAAGATAAGATGAAACTAGTCTGGTGGGGCAAGAGCAGGCAAAAACAGTGGGTTTGCCTGGATGTTTGGTTTGTGTATATTGTGCATAGCAGTGCAGAGGTGGGAGTGAAAAAGGTTGTCAGCCATGGGGGTGGGGGGTGGGGAGGTGACCAGAGGTGACAAGGTTAGAGACGGATACAGTGGCTTGATGTGTAGTGGTGGAGTCCTTTGGGAGGGGTCAATAGGTGGAGGTGTCTGAGAGCTGTTGACTAGCCTTGCCAAGGTAGAGCACCAGATGTGGTATATTGTCGTATATAATATGGTATATTGGATCCGCAAGGTGATCAGCAGATATAATGTGGTTTATTGGATCAGCACGTTTGCAGATAACCCAACACTTGGTGGTGTACTGGACACTGAGGAAGGCTTTCAAAGCTTGAAGAGAGATCTTGACCAGCTAGAAATATGGGCTGCAAAATAGCAGATGGCATTTACTGCAGACAAATGTGAGGTGTTGTACTTAGGAAGGACAAACCAAGGTAGGTCACTATATAGGGCAGGGCACTGAAAAGTGTGGTAAAACAGAGAGATCTGGGCATACGGATACATCATTCCCTGAAAGTCGCGTCACAGGTAGATGGGGTCGTAAAAGAGGGCTTTTTGGCACATTTGCTTTCATGAATCAAAGCATTGAACAATGGAGTTGGGATGTTACATTAAAGTTGTACAAGACATTGGTGAGGCCAAATCTGGAGTATTGTGTGCACCTTTGGTCATGTAATGACAGGAAGGAAGATTGAAAGAGTGCAGAAGAGATTTACAAGAACTGTGTTACAGAGAATAGTTAAACAGGATGGGTCTTTATTTCCTAGTGATTCGATAGTGATGATGGGTAGAGGTAGAGTCAATGGAAGCTGACCTTTTCCATTGAGGTTAGGGGAGGTTTTAAAAAAATGAGATTACTTTTCAAAGAGCCCCCCCCCCCCCACTAAAGTCATATTCCACCATAACCAATCCCCATCCCATCAATGCTCTGTGATTAGTAAGGGTTTGCTTAAGGTGGTATGTGAATGGGTAAGGAAGTTGAGAAATACTGCTTTAGACCCAATTGCTACTGAAAATATCTTGCCGATTTCCTCTGGAGTTTTCAAACTTTTTCTTTCCACTCACATGCCACCTTAAGCAATCCCTTACTAATCATGGAGAGCACTTATGGCATGGGGGGGGGGGGGTTTGCTTAAGGTGGAACATGAGTTTAGGGGGGGCAGTTTGAAAATCACCGATTTAAAGGAAACATTAGTGGGAGGTTCTTCATGCAGAGTGCTGCGGGAATGTGGAATGAGCTGCCAGCTGTATTGGTAAATGCAGGCTTAATTTTGACACGCAAGAAAAATGTGGACAGGTACATGGACTGGAGGAGATTGAATGGATATGATCCAGGGGCAGGCCAGTGGGACTAGGTGGAAAAATAGTTCGGTACAGACTACAAACCCACAAAGATATCAGGACTCCTCCAATTATGCTCATTAGATCATCCTGAATTTAAATGCTTCACACCGCACTGCTTTTCCTTCAGCTGTCAAGGTTCCTAAGCTCTGCAACTCCCTCATTAAAGCCTATATATTTTTCCTTTTTCAATAATTGCCTTAAAATCTCTCTGTTTGTCCAAGCTTTTTGAGCATCAGATTTACATTCCATTTATATGATTTGACACTGCTCCCAAGTAGCACCTGAGGACATCTGGTACATTACAGGTGTTCTGTAAATGTAGATTTTTCAACTATTTCACTTTGAATTTAACTTTCTCTGCTATCTTCCTATTTAGTAGGGTTGACAACTTCCACAAATCCAGCTAAACTAACCAACCTATTGTTTTTGAATATGCAGAGTGCTTCTTTACAAAATTGAATAGAGGACAGATTGTTTGGCCAGTTTTACATTCTGGACGTTTCCTAATAGGTTACCCATGCATCAAGTATTTGCCATAAGTTAACCCTGTTCAGACCCCATTTACAGCCTGTCCTGTTTTACCTCCTGACCAAAGCCAAAATACTTTACTTTTGGGTTTGAAATCAAATGGTTATTCTTGATGATGATTTTATTCCAGTTTCCTCCAAACTGCTGGGCAAAGGTTTGGACGAGGGACTAGAAGGGTTTCTGGGAGACCAGCATTGACCTGGGGATTTCTGGGTTATATTTAGTTTATACAGATGGACTGTGTATTTTAACACCTATTAGGGGGAGCAATGTTGACTACTGAATCGCTTTACATTTTGGGGATCCTGTAATCGCACACTTTGTGGAATTTAGATGGATGCCTACACATTTAGGGTAAGTGCTAACAACTCAGAGACACGTTGTATTTAGTTTCACACCTGAAACATTGACTTGGATGCCGTCTGACCTGTTGAGTTCTTGCAGCAATTCTTTGCTGACACAGTATTAAGTTGTTGAAAAGACTAATATGATGTGCTCCCATTTTCATTTCAGTCAGACTGCCACTTTAAGAGTGAACAAATCAAGCTGTAAGCTTGGAGAGGACAGTGGCTGGCAGCAGGCTGGGGCAGTGTGTACTCATTTTGCTACTTCTGAAGCGAGATGAAGTGTTTCATGGAGACAAGTGCAGAGTTGTGTAACCAACATATTAAAGAATCAGTACATTGTTTGATCAGGGGCCATTTTTAAGCAAGCAGCACTTGGAACAGCAGCTCTTTGGAGAAATACAGTGCTGAAGTGGCATCGTGTGGTAATGGACAATTTATTTGTTTTCTCCCTATAAGAAGAACTAGTGTACCAAAGCGCGACCATTGTGACGGTCACTTTAGCTGATCCACAAAATGGTTCTGGAAGCTTTGTGAAAGCCACTCATTTTGTTTCCCCTACGCAAAGAAAAGGGGAGTTTTAACTACCACTCGTCTGAGAGGACATTTTCTCTGGAAGCACCTCGACAAAGATTTTGTGAGTTTACAAAAGTCTGTTACCTGGTCTCTCCCACCTACTTCGTGATCACTTCTTTGCACCAATTTAAAGCCTGTGTGTCAGCACTGGATTTCTGAGACTGAACGTTGAACTGACGTTCCAGAATTGGGCCTAAGCTGTAATGGTTTGGGGTATGCCGCATGCACACACACAGAACCACTCCCACAGAAGTATTTTCACACATAATTAGGGTTTAAGTTTAGATAAGGTGTTAATTTATTAGTAATTAATAATACAAATATTATTTTAAATATAACACCGTCTTGGCAAATTTCTATTGCTGCTGTCTGAGTGATATAACAGAATTGGGGGCTCGTTCTGCGACCTTAGTGATTGATTAATTTTTAATTCGATTGATTTGAGTTGTTTTAGCCAATTAAAAGTCTTGTGTTGGGAACAACAGCAAGATTTCAAGATTCAATTTATTATTATAGTAATAAAACAGTGTCTGCATGACATTTCTTTTTTCCTGCTGCAAGACAGACAGATTCGCCACCGGCAGGAATTGCCTAAGCACCTCTTACAGTCAGACTTACAGATAGAGAGAGAAAGAAGCAAATGAGAGTCCATCCAAGGTCACTAATTGTTCGTAGATTTGTATCCAGCACTTCCGCAGCCCCCACAGCCACACAGAGTCCAGTCCAAACCATTGGCAACCCAAGCTCCAGATCCAATCCTTCGACATGGTCAGGAACTCGGAGGTGCCCTCAGCACCTCCTTGCATCCCAGTTCCAATACCTGGAACCCCTCCAGCCAGTTCAAACTAGTCTCAGGCAGTCCACAGCCTAGCGCGAGTCTACTGATAGCAGTCTCCAGCATCCCACATCTTCCGTGGGTTCCTCACCTTGAGTTGCCAGCAACCTGCTGCACGCACTGGTCCCTCAGCCATAGAGCTTCTGCAGTGGTCCACTGCAGGTCTTCTCCTTCTCAGACTGGTGGGGGAGGGGGGAGGTGATCTTCCTGCCCTCTAGTGCCCTTCTCCAGTCCTCTGCTTCTTCAGTCCTCTAGTGCCCTTCTCCAGTCCTCTGCTTCTTCAGTCCTCTGCACCACCATCTTGAGCACAGACCCTTGTTCATGAGATTTCAAATGAAACCACTGCCAGCTCCCTCAATAAGCCATTCAAAGCAAGTGCGGAACCAACGTCACTTGACTGGGCAGCTGCCTCTCTGCTCCCTCTCTTCCCACAGGTCTGCACCAGCAGCAGTGCTGCCATCAGTGATAGATATTGAGAATATTTTGGGATCATCCACTTTGCAAAACGGAAGGGGGCAAAAAAGGAGTGAGTTGTTGAATGTTGCACAAAACTTGGAACTTGTGGTGGCAAAACAATCGATGAAAAAGGCAGAGATCCAGAAAGTTATATGTGACTATTATGTAATAAAAGGGAAGTTTGGAGAGGAGGAGGTAAAACAATTTCTCCAGAATAAATCCCATGAGCAACGGTCACCAGTAGAACAAATTGAGTTGGAAAAACTTAAATTGGAGTTTGAGGGAGAAATGCAGAGAGGCAAAAGAGATTTGAGGGGGAGGAAGCTGAGAGTCAAAGGCAATTTGAGTTAGAAAAACTTGGATTAGAGAGTGAAAGAGGAGTGAATGAACTCCACCTTCTGAAGTGAGTGGCTTATGACCAGTAGGGAGATAGGTTATTTCCTCCATTTGATGATGCAGAGATTGACAAATACTTTCAGCATTTTGAAGAGTCAGTGAAAGTTTAAAGTGGTCAAAAGACCATTGGTCCCTTATGTTACAAAGTGTGATAAGAAGGAAAGCCCAACAGGCTTACTCTGCCCTTACAACCTTCCAAGGAGCTCTTTATGAGAATGTAAAGGAAGCCATACTCATGGCTTTTGAACTGGTTGCAGAAGCCTATAGACAAAAATTTAGGAATTTGAGAAATATCAGTGAACCAGACTTGTATGGATGTTGCATATGATAAAGCTGTGTGCTTTAGCTAGTGGTGCACATCAAAAAAAATATAAATGGGGAGTATGAGAGACTAAGATAGCTGATGTTAGTTGAGGAAATTAAAAGATGCGTTCCTAATGACATAAAAGCTTATTTAGATTAAAAGAGTGGAAACAGCAGGAATCTGCTAAATTGGCAGAGGAGTATTCTTTAACGCCCCGCCCCCCCAAGTTAAATTTGTGCCAAGTAAAATCTTCCAGAGGGTTATGTGGAATATCTACATAAGTTAGAAAACAAAATCAGAATGTAGTGCTAAAGGTACAGAAGTAGGGAAGCAAGAAAAAAAAAACTTTTGGGTCCCCATTGCCAGTATTGCAGTGGTTCTCAACCCTTTTCTTTCCATTCAAATACCACTTTAAGTATTCTCTATGCCATCGGTGCTCTGTGATTAGTAAGGGATTGCTTAAGGTGCTATGTGGGTGGAAAGAAAAAGGTTGAAAACCACTATTTTAATCATACCTAATTGACTTGTTATGTGCACAGTTTCATAACTTCAAAGGAAATGGGTCATTGACAATTTTTCTCAAGCAAAATATTTCAGTAATAATTGAGTTGAGAGCAGTGATCCTCAACCTTCCCTTCCCACTCACATACCACCTTAAGCAATCGCTTACTTATCACAGAGTAATCATGGGGGTTATTTAAAAGTGGTATGTGCAATCATGGGGGTTATATAAAAGTGGTATGTGAGTGGAAAGAAAAAGGTTGAGAACCACTGCTCTATTGTAAGAAATTGATCATGTGAGGGCAAGTTGTTCCATTCTGCAGCAAAAAAGAAAAGGAGCAGCACCAGATACCTGTATTAAAAGATGAAAAATATGGAAACCAAAGGGGTTCCAGGCCTACTGGCAACGTTAGGGTGGAGTTCAAATATTTTCGTGTCAGAGGGTTTGACTTCATTGAAGGAAGGGTCACCACAAGTAACAGTGAAAATCCTTCGAGATACTGGGGCTTCTCAGTCAGTCATGTTAGACAGTGCTTTGGAGTTTGGTGAAGAGACTGCCACCGGTGGCATAAATTTGATTTAAGGTTTTGAGGGTGATCCAGATTCGATACCTTTGCACAGAATAATGTTGAAATCAGAATTAGTTAATGGTCTATAGGGATCTGATCAAATTTACCAATGGAGGAAGTCTCGTGATGATTGGGAAATGACCTTGCAGATGGTAAAGTTGTCCCTGCAGTAATGTTGATTGCTAAGCCTGACATTGATGAGGCAAAGATAGATTCAGATATCTATCCAGCCTTTGCAATGAATCAGTCTATGTTTAAAAAACTTGCCAGTGTGGAGAGTGCTGTGCAGACTGATTTAAAATGCAAAACAGCACTCAGGTTGTTATGACCAGCTAAAAGATTTACAAAAACAAAGGCGAGAAATCAGACTGCTCAAACTACAGGGGAATCACGTTGCTCTCCATTGCAGGCAAAATCTTCGCTAGGATTCTACTAAATAGAATAATACCTAGTGTCGCCGAGAATATTCTCCCAGAATCACAGTGCGGCTTTCGCGCAAACAGAGGAACTACTGACATGGTCTTTGCCCTCAGACAGCTCCAAGAAAAGTGCAGAGAACAAAACAAAGGACTCTACATCACCTTTGTTGACCTCACCAAAGCCTTCGACACCGTGAGCAGGAAAGGGCTTTGGCAAATACTAGAGCGCATCGGATGTCCCCCAAAGTTCCTCAACATGATTATCCAACTGCACGAAAACCAACAAGGTCGGGTCAGATACAGCAATGAGCTCTCTGAACCCTTCTCCATTAACAATGGCGTGAAGCAAGGCTGTGTTCTCGCACCAACCCTCTTTTCAATCTTCTTCAGCATGATGCTGAACCAAGCCATGAAAGACCCCAACAATGAAGACGCTGTTTACATCCGGTACCGCATGGATGGCAGTCTCTTCAATCTGAGGCGCCTGCAAGCTCACACCAAGACACAAGAGAAACTTGTCCGTGAACTACTCTTTGCAAACGATGCCGCTTTAGTTGCCCATTCAGAGCCAGCTCTTCAGCGCTTGACGTCCTGCTTTGCGGAAACTGCCAAAATGTTTGGCCTGGAAGTCAGCCTGAAGAAAACTGAGGTCCTCCATCAGCCAGCTCCCCACCATGATTAACAGCCCCCCCCACATCTCCATCGGGCACACAAAACTCAAAACGGTCAACCAGTTTACCTATCTCGGCTGCACCATTTCATCAGATGCAAGGATCGACAATGAGATAGACAACAGACTCGCCAAGGCAAATAGCGCCTTTGGAAGACTACACAAAAGAGTCTGGAAAAACAACCAACTGAAAAACCTCACAAAGATAAGCATATACAGAGCCGTTGTCATACCCACACTCCTGTTCGGCTCCGAATCATGGGTCCTCTACCGGCACCACCTACGGCTCCTAGAACGCTTCCACCAGCGTTGTCTCTGCTCCATCCTCAACATCCATTGGAGCGCTTACATCCCTAACGTCGAAGTACTCGAGATGGCAGAGGTCGACAGCATCGAGTCCACGCTGCTGAAGATCCAGCTGCGCTGGATGGGTCACGTCTCCAGAATGGAGGACCATCGCCTTCCCAAGATCGTGTTATATGGCGAGCTCTCCACTGGCCACCGTGACAGAGGTGCACCAAAGAAAAGGTACAAGGACTGCCTAAAGAAATCTCTTGGTGCCTGCCACATTGACCACCGCCAGTGGGCTGATAACGCCTCAAACCGTGCATCTTGGCGCCTCACAGTTTGGCGGGCAGCAACCTCCTTTGAAGAAGACCGCAGAGCCCACCTCACTGACAAAAGGCAAAGGAGGAAAAACCCAACACCCAACCCCAACCAACCAATTTTCCCCTGCAACCGCTGCAATCGTGTCTGCCTGTCCCGCATCGGACTTGTCAGCCACAAACGAGCCTGCAGCTGACGTGGACTTTTTACCCCCTCCATAAATCTTCGTCCGCGAAGCCAAGCCAAAGAAAGGATTTACATCCTTTTTTATAGGACCAGAGTTCTGCTGTTAAACCCAAGGGTAAGGAATTGTTGTTGTCCTGAAAACAGTTTATAGCAGGGCAGAACAGAGATTCTGACCTTATTGAAGTGAGAGATAAGGCTCTTTCAGAGGAGGAAATTAAGAAAGTGCCAGTTGGATATTATTTTAAGGAAGGTGTGCTAATGAGGAATTGGAGACCACTTGCCATCCCTGTCAACCTGTTGTTCACCAGGTTGTGGTTCCTAAAGCTTATTGGGATAAAATTTTAACCTTGGCCCATAGCACACCCATGGGTGGTCATCTTGGTGTAAAGAAAACTATATATAAGTTTATGAAACAATTTTATTTGGCCATCCTAAGAAAATATGTAACATTTTGCTGGACGTGTAATATTTATCAAATTGTGAGCAAACCCAATCAGGGCCTCCCAGTGGCTTCTTTAGAATCTATTCCTGCTTTTGATGAATCTTTTTCTAAATTTCTTCTGGATTAAGTTGGGCCATTGCCCAAGACAAAAGCTGGAAATCAGTATTTGTTAACTGTCATGGGTATAGCCTCCAGGTTTCCAGAAGCAAAACCACTTAGAAACATTAAAGCTAAAACGGTATCATAAGTTCTTGTGAAATTTTTCACTTTGTTTGGTTTGCCTAAATAGATCCAATCAGACCAGGGAAGTGATTTTATGTCTGGACTGTTTCAGCTGGTAGTTTATAAATTGGAGGCTAACTAAATCACGTCATCTGAATATCATCGAGAATCTCAAGGGGCCTTGGAGAGTTTCCATTCGACCCTCAAAATCATAATGAGGACCTATTGGTTGGAGAATGAGAAGCACTGGGATGAAGGTGTCCATTTGCTTTTGTTTGCCATAAGATAGTATGTGCAAGAATCATTAGGGTTTAGCCCTTTTAAGTTGGTATTTGGACATCAAGTTAGAGGACCTTTATTGTTGTTGAAGGAACAATGAGTTAATGAGGATGTGCAGTTGAATTTGTTAATTTGTTAAATGAAAAAGTGTTAATTATTTTCCCAACAAATTCTAATCCCATTCAGGCCCGTATGAGATAGAGTCAAATGAGAATGAAGTTAACTGTAGTTAAAACATCTGATGCAGTTTCCAATGTCAACGTGTTAACACCTTATTTTGAGAATTTGGCTCTAGCAATGCACAGCCTTCACCAGAGGTGTTGGTTATTTATAAAATGGAGAAATTTAGGGATCCTGAGGTGGTACAAGCTGACTTTTGTGAGGGTCACTTCAAACAAACCATTGTCCCAGTTTGTCTGTCTCATTTGAGTATTGTGCAGAATTTGGCTCATCTTCAACCCAGGAAAAGGAACAAATGAAACAGCTACTTTTGAAATTTAGGAACCTGTTTCCAGACGTGCCTAAAAGAACTCCAATAACTTGTGATGATGTTGATGTTGGTGATGCCAGACCTGTCAAACAACATCCATATAGAATGAATGTTGAAAAGAGTAAACTGGTAGATCAGGAGATAGTATACATGTTAAAGAATGATGTTATTATTAGATATTCTACCTCAGATTGGAGTTCACCTTGTCTCCTGGTACCTAAATCAGATGGAACGGATAGATTTTCCACTGATTATAGAAAAGCTAAAGTGGTAACAAAGACAGATGCTTATCCAGTCCCTAGGGTGGATGATTGTGTGGATAAGGTTGGAAAGGCAAAATTTCTTAGGAAGATGGACTTATTAAAAAGTTACTAGTGTGTTCCTTTTACAGACAAAGGTAGGGAAATTTCTGCATTCATAACCTCATCAGGGTTATATGAATGCAATGGTCCACCATTTGGGATGAAAAATGCTCCAGGGATATTCAAGGTATAGACCATAAGAATGCCTATATTGATGGCTTGGTTACAGGGAATGACACCTAGGAAGCAGATGTCTCTGAGCTTGAGAAACCATTTGGCAAACTTTCAAAAGCCAACCTTAATTTAACCGAAAGTGAATTTGGCCATGCTACTGTGACATCTCTTGGTCAAGGCAAGTTGGTGCCTGTTCAGGCGAAAGTTCAGACGATTTCTGAGTATCCCATTGCCATGGGTGAGAAAGGTGTTAGGAGATTTTTGGGAATGGTAGGGTATTATCGAAAGTTCTGTAAAATTTTGCTGATGTCACCCTTCCCTCTAACTAACCTTCTGAAGAAGGAGGATGGAAAGGTTGTTTGGATAGAAATTTGTCAAGAAGCATTTGATAAACTGAAACCCATTTTTGTCACCAGCCTGTGCTGAAGACACCTGAATTTGAGAAGCTATTTTCTTTTAGCAATAGATACTAGTGATAAAGCTGCAGGAGCAGTGCTATTACAAAAGAATGGTGGTGATGTTATTGATAAGTGGCTTACTTATCCAAGAAATTCAATAAATATCAAAATAATGATTCTACTATAGAGAAAAAAATTATTGGGCCTTGTACTGGCTTTGCAGTATTTTGATGTTTACATTTGCACAGCTCAGATACCAATTGTGTATACTGACCATAAACCCTTCGTGTTCTTGTGTGAAATGAAAAACAAAAATAGATGATTGTTCAACAGGAACACGAATTAATGATAACTCATATTAAAGACAGGGATAATGTAATTGCTGATTGCAATGTTACTGAAAAAAGTAATTTGTCTGCATTATATAATGCTATTTCAAATATTGTAGGTTACAGTTAAATGTTTGCTCTTACAACTCAAAATGTTCTTTGTTGGAGGAAGGTATTATGTGCTCCCATTTTCATGTCTATTTTAGTGGGAGTGCCACTTTAAGAGCTAACAAATCAAACTGGAAGCCTTGCAAGCTTAGAGAGGATTGTGGCTGACATCATACTGGGACAATGTGCACTCATTTTTCTACTTTTGAAGTGAGAAGAATTGTTCCATGGAGACAGGTGCAGTCATATGACCATCATATTAAAGAAACTACATTGGTTGATCTGGGGCTATTTTTAAGGAAGCAGCACCTCTTTGGAGGAATATGGTGCTGAAGTGGCCTCTTGCGATAATGGATAATTTGTTTGTTTTCTCCCTGTAAGGAGAATTACTATACCACACCATGACCACTGTGATGGTCACTTTAGCTGAGCCTATGAAAGGGTTCTCGAAATGTTGTGAAGACCACTCACTTTGTTTACCCAACACAAAGAAAAGGGGAGTTTTGACTACCACTTGTCTGAAAGGACATTTTCTCTAGAAGCATCTCGACAAGGATTTTGGGGGTTTACAAGAGTCTGTCACCCGGGCTCTCTTACCTACTTTGTGATCATATTTTTGCATCAATTTAAAGTGTGTGTGTCAACACCGAATATCTGAGACTGAACATTGACCTGACGTTCCAGAATTGGGCCAAAGCAGTAATGGCCTGGGGTATGCTGCACACACAAATACACACAACCACACCCACATAAGTATATTTGTGCATAGTTGGGGATTACATTTAGATAAAATATTATATTATTAGTAATTAATAATAAAAATTATTTTAAATACAACACTGCATTGGCAAATTTCTATTCCTGCTGCCTAACAAAGCTGAGGTGCAGTAATCTCCTGTATTGGCATCCAGCTCATTCCACTGAGTGAATTCAGTGCACAAAACCAATTTCTGATCTGCATACAACTTACAAAGTAATGACAGAACTTCCACTTCAAAGAATTAGCCCAATCAACAAGTTGTCTATCCCCAAAGAACAACCTGGCTTTATATCTAAACTGGAGCGAGCAAGCACTTGACCTCACCAAGAAAATAAACTGACATCCTGCATGCCTTAAAGCCATTTCTGCATTTATTATTCTTTCCTCAAGGTATGATCTATCAAGAAGTTATCCCTCTGACATATTCTCCAGATTGCCTGGTTGCTTTACCTTTCGTGGACAATAGATGCACATTAGGAAGCTTGGTTGCTACTTTATTTGCCAACATTTCTTTCCAATACATCCATACTAGATGACTTCTGTCACATCAGTTTTATTTCTAATGGTTTTTTAAATCTGGTTTTGTATAATGAATTTAGTATTACCTATTTCACAATATGTTTTTTCCCATTTCCTTGAACCAAATAAAACATAGCCTCCTTTCAGATTAAACAAAATATGTTAATCTTAATTTTTTTTACAAGAATTGCAAAAATCTCCCCTCCTTTCTTTACCTCCTCCCACCTGTGGATGATCAAAATCATCCATTATTAATATTTTACAATAGTTCCCTAATGTGTTTACCCTTCTGACTACTTCTAGTATACAAATGCTGATAATAAAAACCAAATGAATCAAGCCTCCTTATTAATCCTGTGTTGAATTTTCTTGGATTATTAACTCTAATTAATAATGCATCTATAGTTTTCCACATTTTCTGAATGTAATAAGGAGTGATGCTTGCCTTTGGAATCTGACCTCGCCTCACCCATATTTTCTTGCTACTGAAAATACATAGGTTACAACCTCAGAGGCTGGGATTGTACCAACCAACATTACCAAGCATTGTAGGATAGTTTCAGACATCTTCAGCACCCACCTACAAACTTAAAAAAGCTACAATTGCTGGAAATCTGAAATATAAACAGAAAATGCTGAAAATACTCACCAGGACAGGCAACATCAGCAGAGAGAACAACAGATAATGTTTAATCTCGATAACCATACATCAGAACAATTCTTGACTTCAGAAATTAACACTGCTTCTTTCTCCACAGGCACTACTCAACTTGCTGAAAATTTGCAGTTTTTTCATTCCCTCCTCCACCCCAGAGCTGATTTGTCTTTGCCAGAGAATTGGTCATATTTGCCACTTGGACCTTTTGATTAGGAGTGCTGATTTATCTTATCCATTTCTTCAAATTAAATTGGGAGATTTATGTGAAAGATTTTCCAGATATATGTGCTGTCTTACCTTTCTCAAAAAATCCCTTGGTTACATAAGGTTTTGGTATTTGACCAAGCTAGGGCAACAGACACAGGTTCCAAGCCTTAGTTTTGTTCTCTGGCCTTTATTTTTCTTCTAACGTATAGGTGATGTTTTAGGCTACTCTAAATAGATATGTTAGTTGTTTATTGCCACATACTTCAAGATATTTTGGAATTTAAAAATTAACAAAAAAACTACAAAGTAAAAACAAAGTAATTAGATTGATCTCAACACTGGTCAAATTGGATTCTAGCTTTTTATTCATAACAGACAAATCAAATTAGTTCCCAGCAGCTTCCTGCCATTCCATGAATCACTTAGTCATCGTCAGTAGGTGAATGGGAGTCTGGGACAAATAATTGATCTATGCTAATTGCCATTGAAAAGATGCAGGCTTTCTTAAACTGTTCGGCTTCAAGTGAAGATATTTTCACTGTGTTGACAGGTGGTTAGTTCCAGGACTTAAACCCAATGACAAGAAAAGAATGATGACGTGTTTCTAAATTAGGATAGTGTGCAATAAATTCTGAAATAAAATCAAACTTGGTTTTGTCCCATGAGTTTAAAGTAAATTTGTTTCTATGGCATTGGTCAAAAGACAAAACTATAAAGTGAACTCTTGGAAGTACACTGACACAGACATGCTCACAGACATACTCAGTAAGCTGTAGCCTGTGGAGGTGAGAGCTGCTGAACAGAATCTAAACAGAATTGGGCATCAACATCCTCCCACTTTACATGTTAAACATTAACCGTAATTTTATCATCTTTGTGAATATCCTATGACTGAAAAGACTTTATCATTATGAGAACAGAATAGTTCCTGTCCAGATTGCTGATGCCTGTCAGCAGCTGAAACCTCTTAATAGGAATGCCGCAGGGTACAGGTTGTTAATTGTACCTGCAGGCAGGAACTTCTCAGCTCTGCTGCGAAAGCTTATTGAGGTGCCTTAGAATTTGTGATGCAGGAAACTAGAAAGGTATATTGTTATCATAGCATTCAGGTCTTGTTCCAAGTTCAAACTGGCCATTATAAATAATGTGAATTTTAGACATTTTTTCTGCTCTGCAGTAGGAATATTAACAAGCTCATTCTAATATTTCTTTTTTATAATGCTTCTTTTACTTATATTACAATAGTTAACATGATAGATGCAACATTTAATGATTAATTGATTTTTGGAATTAATGACTGATTAGATATACCATCAAAATAAGGTGATTGTTTTTTTTCTTCTCAATACAGGCAAAATATTTGGAATATAAATTAATGTTAGATTCTTATCTTCACCATATTTACACTGTTTTAAACCTGTTGAAGATAAATAGATTCACTGAGACATTAACACTGCACATGATAATGTTACTTAACATACTGAAAAAAAAATGCACACCAGAAATCAAGTCCTGTGCAATAATCTTACCATCATTGCTAGGCAATTCTAAGTCTGAAAGCCTTTCTATATTTTTAATCAATCCCTAACAGTTGAATTTAACTAAGCACAGAACTTAAAACAAGTGGCGAAAACAATACTAATGATATAACAATATCATTAGTATTTAGCAAGCCAGGTTTGAACTTTAAAGAGCATAATTGGACAGTGTTGGAATGATTCTGTGAAGAGAATTTGGCAATAGAGAGAACTAATGCAAGATTAGACTGTCACTACAGTTTCTGAAAGCCTGACTCTACATGACAGAACAATTTAATATTTTGACAAGAAAAAGCAAAAGCAACATTTTATTCTGTTGAGAATTTGTTGTTTGACACAAGTGTGGAATGGTCTGTGATCAATAAACTTAGTGGCAGAGGGTGGTTTAGTTACAACTGTGGATTATGTAGAAATAGAACTCAGATATTGCCATAGGGTTTATTGTGGTAATGGGTCTTTCACAGTCCTTTTATGCAGGAGTTAGATTGTCATGGTTTGTGGTAGCAGTGTACTGTATTATTGGATCAGCCTCAAAGATACCAGAACTAGGCAGATGATTAGTTACCTTAAACGGCTCTCATAATGCAGAAATTGATGATTTAATATACTGCATGACAGATGATTACATTTATGCTAGATAAAGTGTCTGTGGTTTGTATCAATCATAATAGAGTTATTATTGGGCATATAGAGAAGCATGTTTAATATCATTAATTCCAGATATGTCGGGTTCCACATCTGGCATTCATCTACACAGCCGAAGCACTCGAGGCTACCTTTTGTGCTAGCTTACTGACGACTCCAATGTTTTTGTAATTTCAAAATGTTTTCAGCTCCTCAAGGTAGGCACAATAACGGTTTACAGATTGCCTTTGTCATCCCATTTTGACAAACTTCTCCATCTGATTTGACCTTCGTCTACAGCCATCTGCTTCTTTTTTTAAACCTATAGCTTTAATCTCAGCATACTTTTGGCATCAGCTGCAAATTGGAACCACAGCTAATGGCATTTGCAACAAACAGCCATGAGAATTATATTATCAGGCAAACTTTCCATTCAATGGTTAATAAATAATTATCTTTACGCCTGCCAATATGAACTCTTGCAATTCTGATTATCTGCAAATTTTTAAAACTGATCAATATATACGTATTTGTTGCCTTTATAATAGTCTTTGCTCTAAACGTTGATGTCAATTACATCAATTTAAAATCAGTGGCTGAAAAAGGCATCTGACCTTACATTTTTTTTCTGATGAAAACCTATTCTTGGATTAATTGTTCTGTGCACTTTTCTTGTTTAAAAAAAACAATAAATATCTCACTTCAAATTAAAACTCACTATCAATTGAAATTTTAAGCATTTTAGTTACAATACTTTAAGCTTGGTGACATTTAAACCTTCACTAGTGAATATGATCTTGGCATATCACCTCCAAAGTCCTGGCCTTGCAAACTATATGCAAATACCTTCTTCATGATAAATGAACAATGCAATCTTTTATTATTTGAAATAAAAATCATTTACAAATTCCTTTCATCTATGCTGTTCTGGAACTGCCCTTGAAATCTCCTGCAGGCCTGAGTCAAAGTAGAATTTCAGTGCCCAGATGGTAAAGATGTCAAGCATGACATTTGCAGTTCGGGGAGTACTTTATAGAAATATTCTCTATGTTCTTTTTCTGAACACTTCCTTTGTAACATTCTGAATTCAATAATACTCGATCCAGTGAATGAATTGTAATTGGCTGAAAAGGTGTTCTCAGATTCTAATTGACCTACAGCATGGAGTAAGTGATGTCACAGACTCTCTTATAGCATAGGAAATAACTCTTTGGTGACCAGACATACTTTTCATCACTTTTGGAATAACATAAATTATAAAACCATTTCTAATCATAGCTTAAGGAAATTCTGATTGAACAAGAACAAGAATTGTTATAAAATCCAGGAAATTAATTTTTGGTCAGTTTGTTAACAGGATTTGGAAGTCAATGGCAAAGCAAGCATTTATTTTCCTAATTATCCCAACACTGTGAGGTAAAGGATGGTTAAAAGTCAACCACAGTGCTATGGGTCAGAATCTCATAGGTCAGAGCAGGTATATATGCTACATTTCCTTCCTTGAAGGGCCAAGTATATAAAAAATTGTACCTGCCAAAGAGGGAGTGCAACAAAGATTGATTAGACTGATTTCAGGGATGACAGGTTTGTAGCATGAAGAGATATTCAGTATTCTGTAACTCTATTGAAATAGAGTTAAGAAAGGAACAAACAAGTCCTCACAAAATTCTCAACAGGCATGATGAATGCAACCTTGGATGATGCTTCTCAGAGCTGAGAACTCTAGGAAGAGTGGACACAATTCACAGAGATCCATTGAGGACTGAGATAAAGGCTACCATATAGTCGACACTGTGTACCAGTCAACCCTTATTTTCAGTCCCAGCTGCCTTCCTTCCAGAGCTCCTGACACAACAACTGCCATCTCTTACCAGCCACCTGCCCACTGGAGCTCCCAACACCCCGACTGCCATCTCTCGCCTCAGCCCTAGCTGCCCACCCTCTGCAGTTCCCGATGCCTCGAACAAAGGCTCTCACCTACATCCAGGCCACCTATCCACAGGAGCTTCCCACACCCCAACTGTGGACACTTGCCTCGGCCCCTGATGCCTACCCACCTGAGTTCCTGACACCCTGAACAATGCATACCTCGATCAAAAGTAATATGCATGTAATAGTCAACCCCTTAAATTTTATCCTAAAATTTGGTCTGCAAAATTTGCCTATTGCACACATATATATGGTATTTTTCTGCACTCAGAGGATGGTAACATTTTGGCATTCTCTGTCCTTGAGGATTGCATATCTCAGTCATTGCGTTCATTCAAAACACTGCTTGGTAGATTCTAGACATAAAGGGAATTAAAGGCTATGCAGATGGTGTTCAGAAATTGTTTCAAGATCAGGTGTGGACCACGATTAGGCCCAGATGGCTTTTCATGTTCCTATTTTATATGATTTTATGGATTTGTATAATGTCTGGCTGGGATTTTTAATCTGTCCACAAATCACTAGTCCAGACCTCAGTAGTTTGACCATCATGCCATTATACCCTTCAGCCAACAATTCACATTTATTTCACTGTAGAAACAAAATTTAAAAATGCTGGAAATCTGATATGCGAACAGAAAATATTAGAAAATACTCAGCTAGTCAGGAAGCATTGGTAGAGAAAACATAGGAAATGGATTGGACTTGACCTTCATTATCCTCCATTCAAACAAGTAATTATGCTGCACTTATTGCTCGATATCCAGAAAACAGGTGAAAGCCTCCCAGATACTGAGAGTTGCTAAGGCCTTGCGTTATATAACCAGCTTATGCAGGTAATGCATGAAGCTACTGAGGAAGTTTGGTAACTGATAATGGTATTCCCCTGGATCAAATCTGCCATTTGTTCTGTTAAAATGAAAAGTATTTAAAAATTAAACCATTAAAAAATTTAATATTTTAAACAAGTAAAAACCACACAAACCAATTTAAAAAAACCATATCATCTTCTTCTTACCTTGATTCCTTGCTGCCATTAAATTCTTTATTCATGGAAATGAGCTCTTAGATCTCCTGCCAGGATCCATAAGTAGATTTATTCACTTAAATCCTCCCTCACCCACCCCCCAAAGTTCAGCAAATTAGGTTGAATGCAGGATCACTTACAGAAACCTTTTATAAATTCAGGGCTTTTGCATTTAGACCTAAAATTGCCAGGATTCACATGGGGAAATTACTATGGAACTGTCTGGAAAATCCAGCAAAGTCCAAGAAAATGTTTCAGGTCAGCGATGTTCTGATAAAATGTTATTGACCTGGAATATTATTTCTGCTTTATCTTCCACAAGTGTTTGCCTTGGTCAACTGAATGACTGCAGTATTTCCTTTATTTTATTTAAACAATTTTTTCCAAATCTTTTCATTTGAAAATTTGATTGAAGAATTTCCTTGCTATCAGTAATGCTCTGTCAATTTCTTCCAATATATTGAGCAACCAATAAAACTCCTATCTTTCAAATGAGTTAACCGCAAGTCATTAATTGAATGGTCTTCATTGCTTAGGGGGATGGAATTTAAGGGCAGGGAAGTTAAGCTGCAACTGTACAAGGTACTGGTGAGACCACATCTGGAGTACTGCATGCCTTCTGGTCTCCTTACGAGGAAGGATGTACTCACTTTGGAGGCAGTGCAGAGGAGGTTCACCAGGTTAATTTCAGAGATGAAGGGGTTAACCTACAAGAAGGGATCAGGCCACCTGAGACTGCACTTACGGGAATCTAGATGAATGAAAAGGGATCATATAGAAATGTATAAAATTATGAAAGGCATTGATAAGATAGAGGGAGGGAGGCAAGTTGTTTCCATTGGTTGGGGGAGGCCAGAACTTGGGGACATGGACTCAAAATTCAGGCAAGTAGATGTAGGTCAGAGACAAGGAGGAACTGCTTTTCCCCAGAGGGTAGTGAATCTGTGGAATTAACGGCCCATTGGAACAGCAGAGCCTACCTCATTAAACATATTTAAGACAAGGTTGGATAGATTTTTACATAGTCTGGGAATTAATGGATATGGGGAAATGTCAAGTAGGTGATGAGCCTATCATCAGGTCAGCCATGATCTCATTGAATGACAGAGCAGGCTCCACGGGCCGGATGGCCTACTTCTGCTCCTATTTCTTGTGCTCATATTTTGAACATTGTCACATCTATTTATATTTGAGAAGACTGACCTTGTTGTTACTGTGATAGGTTATTTCCAGAGCATCACTTATCCTAGATGAATTTATCTGATCCACGTGAGGAAAGTCTGGCATTAATAGAAGATCTGAAGATATTGTTAAAAGATTACAAATCTTTGAGAAAACACCATGTTTTATTTTTTTCATTGAACACCCTTTCTCCTAAATTTTACATGTTAAAAAGATTGTTATAAGGATCTGAAGAACATCAAGGTATTACTTCCTTTCACAGAAGAATAATATGATGAGTAATTTCCACTTAATCACTCTAACCCCAAAGATGAGACTTCTACCTAACCAAAATAGATGTTATTCTCAATCATATGCACAGCACAGTGATTCTTTCCTGATATCCAAATCCAAAAATATTTTCATTTGGATGCAAATGAACATCTGGACTTCATATTTTTTTTAAAAAGGTAAAATAAGTTAATAGGAATTGCAAAAAGCCATCATTGTGGTTTTCAGAAGCTTTCCTTGCAAGGTTCAAAAATCTGAAAATTCCTGAAAAAGGTACAAGATAGATAATTTTACAGGATATTACGAGCTAAAAAAGGTTTTCTACATCACTTTTGTTCACTCAACTCTTGAATCTGGATCTAAGCATATATTTTAAAGTTCATTACTCATGGACACACATGTGCACAAGTGGACAAGATTGACTACAGAAGTATCATGAACTGCTTGAGAACACAAATACATGGAGTAAAAGGGATATGCTTTTCAATGAAATGTTACTAGTGTGAGCTGGGTAATAACAATAGGTGCCTAAAGGACTGTGAGTTGCTAAGAGAGATTAATAATTTACACATGTTGTGCTTCCTAGCAAGCGTGATACAGCTGCTAGGCATTAACCCTCCTATGGGGCATGTAAAACAACAATCAATGAGAAGGGGTTAATAATGAAAGCACAAAAATGTACAAGGATGTGAAGTTAAAAAAAAATTAAAAATCAAAAGTTTGTAAACACAATTTATATCTTTCATATTAAATATTGCAGTGAGACTCTGTCAATTTTTTATTACTTGGGTTGAAAAATGACCAAGACATATATAACATATGAATTTATTTGTCTTTTTAAAGCACGAACATCAGTCACCCAAATAACTAGCTTTATAATCGCAGACTAAATCCATTATTTTAATGTTTAATGTGACTTTGGAGAATGCAAGATCTATAAAAGATAGCAATATTTCACAATGTTCAAAAATTGTTTCATTTTTTTAATATTCCAGGAAATATGTTACATACTTAATTCTTTGATTTAAAAACAGAAATGCAAGAACAACTTACCTTTAATTTTTGTGTTCAAACACAAGGAACAGTGTAGATGATTATAATGCCAGCAGATATTGCCTATGCAAGAGTACAGTGATGGAATTTTATTGCGTTGTAGCTAATGAGTTGTGGTGAGGTGTAGTCCATGGGTATGTGCATTGGTGAATTTTCCAGAAATAGCTACTCATGCCAGTGGTAAGGTTTTTCTCATGTACTCTCATCACGGTTGTGTTTCATCCTTGTTTTAAAACAAAAATGTGCCATCAAAATGATCTTATTAATGTCATTGGGTAGAAGCCGATATGATGTTAATTTAATAGAAAATACAGCCATGGCACAAAATAAGCAAATCATTTTACTGGTTTCACTATACAGCTGCATATAACAATAAGGAACAAAATACATTAATTTGTTCAAGGCAGCTAAATAATTGCTTTTACACACTTACGATAAAATTTAAAAACAATATAACAACGTTCACAATTTCTGTTGATGCTGCTTGCTTTCCGGCAGATTAGTGAGCTGTTAGACATCACATTTAATTAGCTATATATACATCCCATTTCTTTCAAATTTTAGTTATTAACCAACCTTCTTGATTACTTCAGCAACCCTTCGCAGCTCAGATCACTAGGGAACTATCCTCACATAATTCTAAATGTTGGAGTTAGAACAGACTTCCAATTATCCTCTTTGATTTTCCCTTTTCACATTTCAGTGTGGTAAAATGTTTTCTATCACAATGCTCAAGCAGTGATTAAATTGTCCACAATGCGAATGCAAGAAATTAATTTGTAATGTTAGATGGCACATTTTAATTTGCCAAACTGAAACAATCTCACTAGATTTTTGGAGCTCTTATGTACATTCATTCCCAGATTGCCTCCCTTATAATTCAAATTGTTTGCATCTTCCAGCATTTAATTCATGGTTCAAAATTCAAGGTTTATGGTTTTTAGGATGCAGGCATGTAATGGCACAATCAACAAAATTTGCCGTTTCATGGGCAGTCTTAAAAGGTTCAGGAATTTTGAGTCAATTCCTGCACCGCGATTTATCCTGCAGGATCCCTACTACTTTTCAGGGTAAGCCTGCAGTCTAAATCGCACCGCAAAACTCACCTCATGAATTCAATGTCCAGCTGATGACGTAGGCCACGTTGCTCCACGTAAAAGCACTGGGACGAACGTGCACAGGAACTTAAGGCGTGCAGTGTAAATGACCACAAGGTGAGTATTTATGTTAATTTATGTTAAATTTTTCTGAGATTTTTCCAACATTGCTGTCTAATAAAACACCGTTGCTGGAATTTCCTTCTCCTGGCAACTTACGTGGCCCAAGAGCCTTTTGATTGTTAGTAAATCTATTGTTAAATTCAACAGAGTGAAGGGCTGGCATTTCAGCTTCATGTCGTACTTGGCATGTGGGCCTTCCAAGTGTCTGTGAAGATTAACAGCAAGGAGGTCCCAAGAAGACACAAAAATCTTGTGCTGACCCTATGGTTATATTCGGAAAATAAGGTCCTAAATGAACAACCTTGCCCTCATCCCAATGCACAGGTCACCATTGCCAAAATGATCATCCATCTCGGTTTCGGAAACAGTGCACCAAGTTTTGCAAGTTGGGGTCCAAGGACATAGGTAGGATTCTAAGGAAATCTTCGGAATTAATGAAGGTAGATCTTTTATCCATCAGTACCAAGTCTAATTGTTGGATATGTAAAATGTTTCAAATAAATGTCCATAGTTATAAGTGGATATATAAAACCACACACATTTTACATGATTAAGAAAAACACTTAAAAATAGATAACATGAGCAAATTGTCCGGGGACTCTTTTCCTGGAAACAACCTCACTGTGCAGTCCCATATAACATCAACAATCCCTCTTGCCTACAAAAACATGCAAGTGGAGGAGACATGAGGGATGCATCGAATGAATGGAAACTCATTCTGATAGAGATTTAATAAATGGATATGAAGTTTGAGAAAAACTTGGGCATTTGTAATTATTTTTTGAAAGTGATCAGTACCCAAAATTCTGCAAACTTTTAGGTTACCCAAATTTGCATGTACTGTATCTGCGACAATTGTGGACTCCAGATCTTGAAATTGTATTCATATATAAATGTTATTTCTACCACAAGTATTGAAGGGGGTTCTTAATTTTCATATCGAACATGAGGCAGCTATTTCTTTTGTGTAAAAAAAGTCTAATCTGATACTTTGAAGTAACTCCTCTTTCTGGTACCTACAAACCGTTCTCTTACCGAACTAAAACATGGATGACCTGTTGCCAAAGCTCTGCCTGTGCTGGTCTGTAAGTCAAAAGATTTCTCTTGGAGGTGTGCGAAATGCCCTGAGGGAATCTGTGACCTGATGGACCTTTTCTTCTCAAATCATTCCTTGACAGTTTGTCTGTGGCCAGGGATTCAAATTAAGCCCAAATGGTTTCTGAACCAACCTGTACAAGTTTATCTCACTCTTTCTGGTGAGGATTCGTACTTGTATTAAAAGTTTGTGCTTCTTTAATGCTAAAAAAAAGTTATAAGCAGTAATGATGTTGTAAAAATCAGTTTTGCTGTTTCCTGGTAGACACATATTTTAAAACTGATCAATACAACTTGTAGGATAGCCTCAAATTAGATTTTATAGAATGCAGAAGTTTTATTTCCTCCAGTTTTGAAATGCTTAACAACTTTTAAGTGAGTGCATCAAGCTGAAGAACTACAGGCAGGTGAATGGGTTTGAAGGGATATTTGAATGGCATAGCAGACACAATGGGCTGAATGGTCCAATGCTTCTCCTATCTTCCATATCCCATTCTCCACTCTCTGAAGTTTCCCCCGTAATCTTACTTTTGAATTCTAAAATGCATTTCTGCACTTTATATGTTTCATGTCAAACCCCAGTGGTAATAATTCTATATATCCTTTTCACATACATATATTTTCTTTGGTCTCCACTGCCTCCTCTTCTGCTTTCACTTTTTCTGTTTTCCATCTTCCTCTTTCGCTGACCTCTGATGCTTGCTATCGACTTTCACGTGCTTCAGACCACACCCTGAAATCTTTTTTCAGTCCTCCCTGCCTCACATAATTTCTTCCTTGCATTTTGCGTGAAACCCAGTTGATTTCTATGCTCATTTCTAATGTCACTGCTGTAATAAGCCTTTATGGGGTCATTAAGGTTTCCCTCCATGATTAAAACTCAGAGGAGCGCACAAGTCTTCCTCACAGTCGACGTTCCCTCTAATTTTTAGTAGTCAGTATGCGCAAAAATCTTATGTTGGCCATTCTTTCCTGTGACAGAAGTAGGAGCATACTGAATGCTAGTGCAGCTATAAACTTGAAATTGTTTCAAGATAATTTTGGCACAGCTCTCTCTCATGGCTAATAAAACTGTATGGGCACGTTTTAATATAATACTAAGAAGGAACATTTATTTAATAGTTTGTGTTTGTGCGCCCCTCGATTGCCTTTGTGCTCCGGCAGCAAAATATGTGTGCGCGCACATGCTCACTGCGAAAAGACCAGCGCTCACAGCTAATTAATACTAACTGATTAGAAGTGCTAAACATTTGATTTGCATCCTTGAAGACTTTACTCACGTTAACACAGTCATTTGAGCAGCGATGTAGTTATGGTGTGAGATGACAGGCAGATAATTTGATCTTAAATGGCCATCAAATAAAATTATACTATAATATACCTTCTTTGAATGACCTATCTCATTTAATAATTAGTGTCCTTTTCATAACAAAAATGTTTTAGGTCATGAACTGCGAACCTGGTAAGATCAAGAGGATCCTTTTCATCAAGGACCAAATTTGAATTTCTCCTGACTTGGTGCGTCCAAAGTTTTCGAAATGGTCGTGTTGCAATTCTACATTTTATCCACAATATATAAACTTGTGATTTTTAAATATATAAAATACTACTTTATAGTTTTAAAATATATTAAAAAATTGGAGTTACCCTGTTGGGAGGGTAGATCTCATTTGAAATTATATACTACCCCAACTACCTTCATCACAGATACACCCTGAATATTTAGATGCAGAAAATAAAACATGAAATAAATTTGTTATGCACTAAACGTTTAAACATTCTTCATTATATATTTTTTACTTATTGATTCTAGGTTCTAAAACATACACGACTGTTACATTTTTAATAAAGACATGCATAATGGTATTCTAAACTTATTTGTGTAGAATGTCTGCTAATTATTGAAAGCTACAGTCCACTGCAAAAAAAAGATATAATGCTATCTACATGTTCTAACAAAAGCCATAAAGGTTGAAACAGAAATCTGTCTAATCATAACAGTAACGAATTTCTGGAAATATTCCTTCTCTTCTGAAATGACACCAACAGTAGGCCTGCCTGTCCCGCATCGGACTTGTCAGTCACCAACGAGCTTGCAGGAGACGTGGACATACCCCTCCATAAATCTTCGTCCGTGAAGCCAAGCCAAAGAAAGAAGGCATACAGTTGTTGCCACATTAATAATACAAAACCTAATGAGTATGATATTGTTACTCCTACTGGACAAAGAAAGATAAGTTATCGTAATTAGCATATGCTAATTGAGGTTATGTTTATTAGTAATCATATTTTAGGATCAATTTTAATTCCTGTTTATCCTGACCACGTAGACCTTTGACCTCAGTAAACGAAATGCAGAGATTCATATTCTGGAGAGTATCTTTTTCTTCAAGCATATGCTTCACCAATTTAATCTCATATTTTGGCTGCTACTGTTGTGTTCTTTCTGTTGAGTGCAAGAGAAAAAGGGTCTAGTTTGCAGAAGTCTTTAATGTTGAAGAACCTTTGCTCTAATGAGTGGTTTGTCTAGTGTTCTTAACCTTATCAGTCGCCCCTGAAGTGATAAAGTCCTCACCATTATGTGCTGAAAGATGTTGATAATTCTCAATCTCGATGGAGAAAAGGGCTTTTTTGTCACCGTTCAGAATACAAAGTTAAACGAAACAAGACTGTTCACAATTACCATGCCAGTTTCTGTTGTATGAAGTGGACAGTTACAGGCAATACAGAAAAGTAGGCAGGCAGAGGCCTCTCTTGTCACGGCAAGAATTATTGCTTGGTGCCTAATAGAATACGGGCCACTTACAGTGTCATGACTTCGGTCCTGAAAAATGGAAAAATCTAAGAATTGACGAAACAGAAAGGAATGACTTTTCCGATGTCTGAGCAAATAATGACCACAGGAAGTAGACCTACATGTTGGAATGTGAAGTGAGAGAGAGGGTGCATCTCTTCCCAAAATAGAAAATAAATGTCAAGGTATCAAGGGGTTCAGGCTGCAGCCGATTATGGAGTAAGGAACACTGACCATTGCCTTTGGTAGACACAAACAGCAATGATGAAAATGATCAGCTGAATGGTTAAAGATGGCTGAATGTTTGAAGAGATGAAGATGTAATTTTGTCCCAGTTCCCAGAGGATCTGAATTAAATATGACTACAGGGCTTAATCAAATAGCCCGTCACCAAGGCTGCATTTTTCTTTATTCTGAGCATGTTTTTCCAGTTATATTACTTATGCAGAGGTTTGTCAGCACTGTGCATTATTAGCGTTTTCGAGATAAAACTTTAAGTGTGCTCCCAATTAGCACAACAGTGACCATGTACAGTACTTGTGCTTAATGCCTGCTCTCATAGAGAGGCTAGTTATGAAGGTCTGAGAAAATGAAACAGCTTAAGCATTCATTTTGAGTGGAGAGACAGCTCCTATTAACATTTAACAGCATTTGTGCAACTCTGTGCGGAGGTTATGATGCAAATGAGGAAGAATTAAAAGTGGCCAGGGGTTTGTCATTGATGGATTGCAGTCTGGCGGTGTTCACACTTCTGTTGTGTCCATCATAAGCGATTACTGTGTAATTAAACCTTATTTCTCTACTCTCCAGTGCATAATTACTTTGTGAATGTAACCATCATCTAAAAGCTACCAAAATGCTTTAGCATTTAGTCTTGCAGTCATTTCTACCCAATGTCAGATATAGCCATCAGACAGTGCAAAGGAACTGTCACTTTTAATAAGAGCCAAAAAATTAAATGAAACAGTATGCTTATTACAGAAAAATTAGGCTTTCATGTGGTAGAGTCCTTTTGTGATTTGCATAATTTATTCTTTTTTTTTTACAGCAGCAAGCTTTGGGCAATTTTCCTCACATTTAAATAGATCGCACATTTAAGGCTACTTAAGTAAAATTATCACTTTGCATATTTTAATTGTTGAGAAGAAAATGAATAGAAAGGTCTACGGCACAGACTTTTGAGCCGGTCAGATGAACGACTGTCTGATTTCTGAGCTCAGCGCTGTTCTACTACAGATAACCCTTCAGTTCACAGACATCCACATGCATTTCATGAGCATGCAAATACAGCTTGAAGGAGTGTAACAAGTGGATCTTTGATATTTACAAACTAGCCACTAATAACCAGAATGTAATTTGTCTGACACAAGCATGGATTCTGTTATCTCAGCTCTCTGGGTGCCCATAGGTGCTTTTGTTTTTAGATTGTACCTTCTCATGAAGGCTGTGCTTGACTGAAAGTAATACCGTCTGTGCATGTATACATTTTACGAGAATTCCTTGCAGCTGAATATACTGCTGGCGAGCATGGCCTGAAGGCCAGGAATTCCAGGCCACTGAGGCTGATGGCAGCGCTGCTTTCAGCTTGGACTATGGAACAGGAAGTGTGGAGGTTCTAGAAAGGGAGCAGGGGCAAAATCCCATGCCTTCTCATCAGTAGGACAGGAAAAGAAATACAGATGTGTCTGATTGTGGTGATAACAGCATTGTGAACTGTGAAGCCTCTTGAGAGAGTAAAATCTGCAAATGACTAACGTGACTAACATTGTTTGTTGATTTGAAATGGACCAATAAATGCTGGAAGGTGCAAACAATTTTTTTTTAAAGTGAGACAGCTGCTGGGCAGCAGGTTTCCTTAAAACAATATGATCAGCAGTAAATAGCTAATTAATTACACTGTAACGAACCTGAAGCAGCTAATACAGGAATTGTCAGAGGCTTAGCAAAAATGAGATGTCTCAGCACAAATTAAAGACACACCGATCTACTTCTGGCCTATGTGTCTTAGCAATAAATGTATTCATCCCAGAACACAATCCCTGATATTGCCCATTAGAACACCACAAATTTCAAGTTTGAATAGAAATACCAACTTTAATGTGCATTTCTCAGCAGCAAAGCTGTTTTCTCATAACATTCTGATTGAATCGCACGCGGAAGTGTGCGAGTGCAAGCCTTAAGACTTTTAGGATACAAATTCAGATTGAAGGATTCGACTTAACAAAACTAAAAGATCACAAAATGCACATATTTGTAAAGAAAATTCTAAATAAAATCAAATGTGGTTTCCAATGGTCAGCAAAGCAGTCTGCCTGAGCCACTGGGGAATACAGACACATACTCACCTCTACACTGGCAGGGATCAGATGCAGGCACATCCCCCTCCCCCATGCTGATCAGCATTCCAATGTCACCAGGGAACATGGATGCAAGCTTGCCACTAGGATTTCCAGGGTCTGAATGAACACTAGATATCTTGGGAAAACTTGTGATTTTTGTTCCGAGATGTCTAAGATTTAAATTTCCTTTTGCACCTAATGCTCAGACTAATGGTTTAGAATGAAATACTGCAACAATCCATGACCTCATCAAGTTAATAAATGTAATTAATAGGGAAAAACCTAAATATGCAAACAATATGATCTACCTTTGCTGCACTGTTTCCAGACACGAATAGCATGTACTTGTCCCGATAAGGGAGAATCTAATCGTTTTTACACATAGAAAGATGCCAATCTGTACATGCACCTTACCATTTATTAAAGGGACAGGCTGACCTCATCAAGTTAATAAATGTAATTAATAGGGAAAAACCTAAATATGCAAACAATATGATCTACCTTTGCTGCACTGTTTCCAGACATGAATAGCATGTACTTGTCCCGATAAGGGAGAATCTAATCGTTTTTACACATAGAAAGATGCCAATCTGTACATGCACCTTACCATTTATTAAAGGGACAGGCTGACTGGCCAAATCCTAATGAACTCAGCATATGGGTTTTCTCAAGGACCAAATTTGATTTGGTTCTCATCCATTCAAAATAACATGGAAGAGTCATTTGCAAAGTGACTGTATCATCTGTAACTGGTTTTCTTGAGAAATAATCATTAGGTGGAACATAGCATTGGTACCGGTCCAGAATCCTTTGAACTTTGTTATTTTTAGATAGGTTGAGTAAAGAATTTTCTATCTTCCCCAGCTTCTTTAATTTTCAGTCTCACTCAGTCTTGGATTGTATGAAGGAAACAGAAATCCACAACCTTTCATATTCAGAATTTTATTTGAGGTATGCTTGTTCTTTTCTGTTTCCATATTTAGTAGCATAGCCATATACAACAAATTGTACAATAGAGAAAACTTTTCATAAAAATATCTGCCTTGAACCACAAATTTTCCTTTAATGGTCACTACTTAAACTAGTTATTCTATATGAAAATTTACTCCAATAATTTCCCTGTGGTAGCAAGTAATTATGAAAAGAAAGATTCTATGTGGCTAGATAATATAATAGGATTTAGCACTGAGTTTCCAGTCTACAGTGCCTTACTACTTCCTACGACTGAGATGCAGAAGTTTACAAGGATACTGCACCAATGAGGACAAAATGCATTGCAACAATTTCAGGAACTCAGTCGAGATCACCAATTTAATTGTAAAGCAGTTTCCTATGCACATACATTCAACCATATAATGATCCCATCACATCAGCAACTGAAAAAAAAGTTTCAACCAGAAATGTTTCATTTACACAAATAATGTTCACAAATGATCCGAATTAATTCATTGACTTTTTTCTTTATCAAATGATATTGTGCAGCCTAAATGACAGAAGAGTCTTTACACCGTGTGGGGGGGGGGAAAGACTAATTTGGTTCAGCAGATACCAAACAATAGTACATATTTTTAAAATCTGCTGAAGGTATTTATAATTTATGATGCTGTCTATTGAAGGATTTCATTTAAAATATTTTAGGGATCAATTTAAAAAAAAATTAATTGCAATCCTCAATTGTTATTTATTTGATGGGCCAGAATTAAATATGAGACACAAATTATTTGCAGCACACATGGCCACGTGGAAAGGCATATATAGTAACAAACATCCTACAGAAATGGTCTGGTCATCAGTAACAGTTTCCAGTCTAACAATATCACCAGTAGGTGTGCATTATCTACACGGCCACACTTTTCTAATGCTTTTCCTATCATTTAGGTTGATAATACTGTTCAGTGTAATGACAGTCTTTGAGGTAGACTGTTCCAAGTTCAAGGATAAGTCTTTTATTTTTACAAATGCATGACATTCAAAAAGGACATAAAATAATAAATACTACATGTACAATATGTAGCAATGAGGTAGAAATGGTTACAAAGAATGCAACAATGTTTGAATTTACAACAGATGAAGGCTAAAAGAAAATTCTGAGTGGCTAAATCGCAAATAATTTTAAGCTCTTTCACAATAGTAGCTTTATAATCCATGATTGTGTTGAAAACACTTCAGTAGGACTATTTTAAATACCGAACATTCAGTTCTATCATTTCATTTTTCTCAGTCCTGCAGCATGGCTGACCCAAACTGCCTGCATTGTAGCTATCGTAAGGACTCAGATGTGCAATCCTTCCATTTTAAATTGAACTGCCTTTAACAATGCTGTGTATTGTGCTACACTACTAGTGTTACCTTTAAGAACGGAGAAGAATTTAAAATGACAGGCAATGACTGTGTGCTGATACAGGAACAACAGATTAGGACTGGGGGGAAGGAGGTAGAATGTGCCATTGTAATTAAATGCTGCCTATCTCTGTGCTATTAGGTGTTTGTGTAAAAATTTAACAATGACTGACTCAAAAAAACATAATACAGACTTTCATTGCCCGACACGCTCCAGCATCTCTGGCTGAATGACCTCCAGCACAACATTAAACCTATTTACACTTCAAGAGCATGAGTGCTGACTAAAGAGCTTTCACAAATAAAACTAATTTCACATTCTGTTAATTAGTTTAGACGGCCAGAATTTAAATCACTGTTAGAAATACCAGGCTGTTAAGAAAATTGTGGGACAAATAAATTCTAAACATGTAAGTGGGTCTTTCACCTCTTTCAAATTGATTATGAATCAAACAATTCATCTGTTTTCTTTTTAAAAAAAGGATAAATTATGAAATTTTACTTTGGGGCAAAACAATTTATATTTCCCACCAATAAGAACAAGCTTTGGTTTCCACGTTACATTCACAAGACTATATATGAATAAGAACACATGTGGATAACCCATGCTAATTTTACAGACTGGTGGCATGCATTGGTTGAAATCGTATGAAATATTTAATTTTAAAGCCTGTTTGGATACTGTATATCATGGCTGCACAATTCCCTGTTGAGGTGGCACATTAAGGTGGAATGGCCACAGCACTGATGTCCATAATTACATTTTTGTTTTACTCCAAAAGAATCCAAGCTAACCTCAATGTCAAAACCCATTATTAGTCTTCCAATTGGAGGTTTAGCTGGAATTAAGTGTTACTTAATCATTTCCAATAAATGCATCAAGATCAAAATAAAAAGAGAGCTTGAAAGCAGACTCCAAAATTAATGGCTAACCTAAAAACAACAAAAAGGGTCAGTACAGTGCATTGGCAAACTTTTAAGAGAAATGTTGATTTTACACTGTAGTTGTATATTTTTTTTTTAAATTGTGAGAATGATACTCCAAATTCTAATTAAACGAGCTTTTTATTCCCACAAAATTAATATACGGGGCAAACCTAACTTCATCTTCTAGTTTGGCATTTTCAGTGCAGATTTTAAAAAAAAATGCTTTTAAACTTACATTATTTAATGGCAACACAAAGTACCAGTGCTTTGCAACAGTTATTTAACTGTATAAAGAATTGGAAAATAAACATTACATTCAGCAGCGAGCGAGACTGTTCTGCTCATGTAGTCACAAGCTTTGGGACAGCTGCAGCCTAAGCTACTCCTGTTCAGAGACATTACCCAACATCAATCAGCTGTCAAAAACAAAAAAAAAGTTGCACATAAAGCATTAAAGGATAAAAAAGAAAGACAACACAGGAGGGGTGATAAAAAAAAATGCCACACATGCCAGCTAATAGTTGTTCCAGAAAGAACACTCCACATAATGTGTGGCTGACAGAGGGAGAAACGTGAAGCTCACTTGAGGGAAAATTAGCAGCTCACAAAAACTTGTTCTGCAGGTTAGCGTACCAAAGTGTAATCGGACTTCCAAAAAACCCTCTCATAATCTGCTTTCAGAGAGAATATAACAAAACTGAGGTAGAACAGAAAGCAGGACACACTTCCTCCTTGGAGTTCAGCACATCGACGAGGAATGGTAGTTAAATTAATCCAAAGCTGAGTACGAATGGTTAGTTTTCCTTAGCGCGCACTGAAAAATCTCGCACATATTTTAATGCTAAGCTACTGCTTATCCAGCAGCCAGCCAACTGCCTGCCACATGTAGCTCTGTGACCCATAACCTTCCAACTTTGACATGTAAGGAACCCTTCCCAACACCACCACCCCCCCCCCCCCATCTCGATAACCTAGAAGCTACAACTGTAACCAGTCAGCAGTGGCTTGAAGGTCAACAGTCATAGTTCACAGCTAAGTGTGCCTTTCACATAGTAATGAATCACCAAATAAAAGAATATGAAAAATTATTTCCCCAAATACTTAATTATTAAAGTGGCTTTCAATTGACATGTGCACCTCTTGACTGGGTACTGCAGATACTGTAAGATTACAAACATTGTCAGTTGCTAAAGTTCATTAAGATAAAGAGGAGCTTGGGCTGAACTTACCCCCAAGTTGGAAAGCAATCACTTTCACATTAAGGATTCATCCTTCTGCTTAAGCATGAACAGCTAAACAGTGTAAAAGGTTCTGACGGACCACTTCAGAATAAACCTGGATACATTCAAAGTCATCTCCTCGCTATTCATTTTTTTTTGAGGTAAACATACAGTAATATTAGTAATGAGAAACCCAGCCTATGACTCTCAGCAGTACATAGTGCTTTCAACACATTCCTTTGAGGTACAAATTACAATCACTTTCCTGAGTATTTGCGGACAGAACATTAAAAGAACTGAACTGCTAAAATTAAGGTCCAGATTATCAATACCCTGCTTTAACTGTTCTCAGGTGATACTGCAGAACAGACAGGTTTGAGGAATACTGTTGTCCTAAGAATGGCAAAAGCTAGCTAGCAACCTCCTATAACAACCGTTCATGTCTCAATAAACATTTTGTTCAAAACTGTTTAAAGTTACAGCTCTTGTATTAGCACATGCCACCTACTGAATTGTGAGGCAAACAAAAAAATAAAGCACCACTTCAGGCACTTGACAGCAACTGAATCTCAAGAACAGCAGAATGGAATCAACACAGAGGGTTCCTGTCCTTTGAAAGCAACCCACTTTTCTCTGCACCTTGGTGAGCGTCATCTTCTTTTGAGCAGAACTAAGCTTCAGCGCAAGCTTTTCCGTATACAGCTTACACTTGAGCAGCTCTGACTTGGCGCTCTTCCTTCAAGTTTACCCTGACTCTCAGTCATTTGCCAAGGTCACTGTTGTCTCCTCAGTACCTTTTCCAACTGTAATACTACTGAAAAAGGGGTTTCTAATCCCTATGTAGCACATTACTGTGACCAATGATCACTGCATATTCACAGGGTTAATCACTGGCTACAGCCAAACATTTTGTTCCATTCCACATACACATCCAATTCTTTCTGGGAAATGCTTGGCTGGATCTTGCAAAAAGCATTATCGAAGTCCTGGTACGTGATTGGCCTTAATTGATTAGGCATGATGGTTGAAAGGTCTGTGCCCTGCATGGCATGGAGGGGGCCTACCATTGCTTCCTGACACAATCTAGCCACATCCAAGCCAGAGAAGTTCTCGGTACGCTGCACCATCAGTGCAATCTCCTTGTCACTGAGGCAGTAGTTGTGCTGTGAGAGCAAGTGTATTACCATCTGGTGCCTTGCCGTACTGTCAGGTAATGGGATTAAAAGTCGTTTCATGAAGTATCTGCGAGCAGCTTCATCTATTTCTTCGGGTTTACTGGTGGCACAAATTACCACAACCTGATCCTCCACAGAGGTCACTGAAGTGTCCAGTTGCATGAGGAGCTCTGTTTTAATACGGCTGATGGGACTGGGCTCTTCATTCACTTGTGACGAGAGAAGCAAATCAACTTCGCTGATGAAAATGACGGAGGGCTGACGACAGCGCGCTACGAGGAAAGAAGCTTGAATGATTTTGTCCCCTTCCCCCAGCCACTTGGAAATAAGTGCTGAGCCATTGATTCTAAAGAAGGTGGCACCCAGTTGACTAGCTATGCACCTACCCAATAACGTTTTGCCTGTTCCTTGAGGACCAAAGAAAAGAATGCTTCTAGGTGGAGCACTGAGTCCGGTAAAAACATCAGGCCTTAGAATGGGCCATAACACTTCCTCCTTTATAGCTGCCTTGGCCATTTCAAGACCCGCTATGTCACTCCAGTCTAACGGAGGCCCTTGGCTTATAATTTCATTGGTTACAAGTTCTATGAGGTGTGAATCAGTGTTCTTTAACTGTTCATCAGCTGGCTGGTTAGATGAGGTAGCTGCACGAATGCCTGGGCCCTGTATTGAATGTGGGAGGAGCTGCCTGTGCTCTTCACTGCGTTCATTCATGACTGGCGAGGTGAATTTTCCAAAAGATTCACTTGATCTCGATGGTCCCAAGGAATTTTTACCAGCATTGTACGAGGGAGGCGTGAGCGCCCTGTTCGTCTGGCTGCTGAATTTTCTTGGCTGATCAGTGACTATCAGCTGTTTTGTTGGTTTAAATGCAAGAGATGCTGACTCTGAACTCCGGTCAAAGCCATTTCCCCTGCTTGTGTTCGAAATGCTATTATCTGGCATTCTATACATAGGGCTCTGTGCAGTCCGTTGTTGTCCATAACTGTAATTTCCATAGCTGGGATCCATTTCTCCTTGCCCTGTCATGTAGAAAGCTTTTCTTTTCAGGGAGTTGGCCGAACTGTTACTGAGTGGTGATGGAGCAATTGGTGGCAATCCATGGCTTTGGTAACTGTAGCCTGGGACTGTGGTTGGAGGGAGAGGTGTTGGAGCCGCAATGCCTGATGGCAGGTAGGCAGAGGGAGGGGGTGCTGCACCAGGACTGTAGCCAGGGCCAACAGGAGTCTGTGGGGGGTAGCCAGCAGAAGGATAATTATATACAGTGCCTGAAATATTGGTGGAGCCTGTACTATAGCCTGGGACTAGGGAAGGGGGAGGAGGAGGTGGAGGAGGAGGCGGCTGCAGAAGGCCAGAGCTGTGCAAAGGAGACGGATGAGGTGATGGAAGTGCTGGGGCTGACTGGCTACTATAACTCGAATGCAAGTAAGAACCACTGTAAGCTGTGCCATATTCCTGAGATGCACCAACTGGTGGGAGCCCAGAATGGAGACTGCCACAGGTATTATTGGAATAGCTTGATTCTGGCAGGTTACTGGCCACTCCAGGTGAGCTTCCAATATTTCCAGAAGCATCTGTCGGTGGAAGGGCACTGGTCACTCCCGCTTTACTGGCAGCGATGACATCCGGAACGCAGCTCATGGGGTACACACCTTCGGAGTTCACCGATGGCTGCCAAGTCTCGCCTTCAGCTTTCCGTCCGTTAACCAATCCTGGAGGACCTTCAGAATAGCTGCTTAGGATAGATCGTTCATTGGGGCCTTCTAAAATTCCGGAGTATTTCTCTGCATATTTTTTCAACAGGTTTGAGGCAGTCAGTGCAGAGATATCATCATTTGCCCAGGCGTACTGATAGGTGCGTTGCAGATGGCCTCTGAACACATCTGCTTTGTGGGCTGGAGATCGTGTGGTGGAGGAGATGTCAAAGTGCTGTTCCGGCCACTGGCTCAGAGGCTGAGCATGCTCCGGGGTCCACTGCATCTTCAACCCTGAAAAAGGCAACATTTCAGTCTATTAAAAATCAACACGCAGTTTACTCAGATTTACACTGCATCTCAAAGACCAAGGAGACTGCAGCATTTTCACCATTAACAATAGCATGTTAAGGGTTCCTTTACATATTATCTTAAAAAATCTCCACATCCCTCCCCCCACCCCTTCAGATCACCGACACGATCTAAACACTACCCATGATAAAAGTACATAACTCTCGTTATGATGGAGGCTAAAATCAAGTGAATCCAGTCAAGCCACGGGCTGCCATCCCTCGCCACAGGCTTGATGATTGGCAGGTACTTGGAGATGAAGGTCAGCTGCACAAACTATGTGACCAAAACCACTCCTGGTTGGAAAAGAAGTTGCATCTCCTCAGGAGGGATTTAACAAAGGAATAAAAAATTTTTATGGCAACCTTTTTCAACTTGTGCCTACAAAGAAAGGAATTATAGGACTACTGGGGAACAACATGTTTTTAAATTACACCTAACTTTAAATTACTCTGTGCTGGTACAATCTTTTTTTTTGGCTTTTGTGATAAATTTATATTAAAAACCAGAATAAATATTAGAAAAATTCCATTAATTCTCATTCCATCACATTATTCATATATAAATGGATTACAAAAACATTCATGGTGATTTTCCAGTGTGAAATAATGTTAGATTTTCTGCTTTAATTTACAAAAATGAAACTAATGATCCCATCTCACAGCAGAGCCTGTTACTCAAAAGCAATCAGAGGTGCTGGTCACTTCTTAATGCAGTTTCCGTTTTCCTTCTAATATAAAATATGAGGCACAGCTGACATATCACTGCTAGGATACCTTTCTGATTTTATACCGAACACCTAGTTAGTGTGGTATAATGCACCCTGTGCAGAACAATATGACACAGACATTTCAGGTCATTCTATAATCCAACTCTCATCTGAGTGGTCTGAGACAGTTTCAAATCTGTTTCACAGAATGCAGCAAAGCAATCTTCCAGGCAGCGCTCCATCGCTTTCATCACACAAAGCCTACAACTCGGCATGAATTACAACTGGCCCTTTTGCTTCTTAGTCCTGTTATTGAAGCTCTGAAAAAAACAAGCGTCACTTGTCTGCCAGTCCTCTTTCTTTAGCAGCCTTCAGGGTACAAAAGGCACTGGGCAGCATAATCCTGCCATTTTCACACACAAACTCACACACTCCGAAGCTGAGCAGAGGTATTTATGGTTCCATGAGATCCACGGCACAATGTGCAATAATGTTATACTTTGTTCCCATAAATCCACAGATACACAAGACTCCCCCAAAAGTGTCATCCAACTCTGTCCCAAGTCTTACCTGAGCATGGCATACGTTAACGTTTGCTACAGCTGTATCAACAGGCTCCCTTAATCTTGATCATATTACCAAAAGTGATTTTTCCACAGTCCAGTGCCCTCTGGCACAGATTCTGTGATAAGAGGAAGGCCCAGTTGAATTGAAGCATCTGTGGCACTGCTCCACTCTGAATTATTACTGTCTTTTCTTTACAGCTCCCACCCCCTCCTCTTCTCCTCCCCCTCTTTAGCTGTTCACAGCCTGAATGAGGCATCAGATGCGGCTTCTGTAGCCTTGCTCTACTAAACAAATGCAACACACTGTTTGCCTGGTAACAGAGCAGCATGTCGATTCCCATCTGACACACTCTTCCAGCATTAGCAAAACACTGCACCAGACACTGGGAGCTAATTAAGAGGATGATGCTTTGTTAATTGTGTTAATTTGCTGGGTTTAATTCAAAGAAAGCCACATATAGTTGGCACTCTTGCTATGCTTCCAACTTAGCACTGAAGAAATGTATGAAAATGAGATGACTGAATATGTGCGCTGGCTGAAAAATGCAGGGATCGGTAGGGGGGGGGGGGTGGGGGGGGAAAGTCCAGCATTTCATTGCAGCAAGGTCAAGATAATATCATAGCCACTCATTGAAGTTAAAAAAGATACAAGCATCTGAAAATAAAGCCTCTATAAATTTAACATAAATATAACACAGTTTTATTGTGCGGACATATCCGGTGCAATTCTGCAATTAGCTTGCTTTTGAAGCTTGGGAATCAGTTAAAAATTATTTGATTTTCAACTCATCACAAGCTTGACACAATATCCAGCTTAAATGTCAGTGATTTTGCGATAAAATAATTAATCAGCATTACTCTTTGGACCTTAATGCGCAACTGCCATGGGAGGAAGCTTTTCTTGCAAGATATGAATAAGTAAACGGAACTTCAGCTTCAATTCTGTCAAAATCCCTTGCACTTTCTCTGCAATTAGTGCTGGTAATTAAATAATTAAATAATTAGAAACGACCACAGTTCACTATTATTCACGTGGGCTGACAAAATTTACTTTGTTTCTTGAGGTCCATGTCTCTCAGTTGTTACTTTATTTTTTTGAACCAATAGGATTTTAAAAAAGTTTTATTTCATATGTTTACCAGAACAGTGATTATTTATTTATTTAGATGTGTGTTTTGACTTTTATATAAATCTACAAGAATCAAATGGCCTTAATATTCTTTGCTAATCATGTTGGAATTAAATAGGAAGACCCCATCCATGATTTTAACAAATAGTAATGTACCAGAAGAACTTGCTCTAAAGGCTAATAGATTCCAATTTAAATTTTGACAGCTGAGCATTGCTTTCAAATCACACTTTCAACACCTTGCATTTTCAGATTATATTGCGCTTTGGGGCAAATTACTTAATTTTTTTTTTGTTACTTTATTTGCATGAGGAGGCATCTGCAACAATCACAAAGAAACATCCACTCTAGTAGTGGACATTTCAAACAAGTGTAGATACATCCTCACAACATCAAACACTTCATAAAATGGAAACAGAAAACTAAAATAAAGCACAATGACTGACCGACTCAAAGCCACTCAACCATAGCTTGAACCGTGGCTGGCTGATTCTGCTCATTCTGGACAAAACATAACTGTTTGCAAGTCTAGCTTCACTGCAAACATTTCAAGTTATGGACACAAGTATTACCCATGTGTCACATTCTCTCCTCCACATCAATGCTACCATAAACATTTAAACAAACAAAAGGGTAGACAAGTGGTCCGTAGTGGAGGAACTGGCGGATTATTAATTTAGTGTTGGCTCGATTCTCGTCGCGTGCCTAGTCCCAAATCATCCCAAGACCGAGCTTCTGGCAGCATTCGAGCAGTCTCAGCTCATGTAAAAGGATCCAGAAACTAACAACTCACATTGTGCTGTCTTCTGCACCAGAGGACCAAAGTTCATTCTGCTTCAGGAAAAGCTCATTATCAGTGAAGGAACCCCAGTTATTGGTGGGTGGGGAAGATAGCGGTGGGTGGGGGTGCAAACCACAGACCGTGAAACATGCAAACTGGCATTCGATTTTTAAAATCCTGTCACCTCCATGTGCACAAGTCAACAGTAACAGTTGTTTGTTCTCATTTACCTTAAAGCACTGAGATCCTTTTTATAGCACATTATCAGATATACCAAACACTCTTGCATATGGGGGGGGGGGGGGGTGGGGGTGAAATCACATTCAGGTTGTTAGTTTAGAAGGGGACTGGGTAGAAAGTCCACAGCACCATTTTTTTTGCCACAGTTTGATTACACAACATACCAATAATGAAATAGTTTCTGACTGGCTCCAGGGCCTCAGCTCACATTCCACTGATTAGCACCTCAAAAGACCCACAAAGAATGCACTTTTGTATAATTTAACAGCGCTTGGTGGTCCAGCCTTCTGCACAATGATAAAAACCTACAACATTTTACAGCACATTCTTTATGCTTTCTAAATGTCAATCGCCAGTAAGGCATGTAAAAAAAAATTGCCACATAAAGTTTGCTTTTTGTTTTGGTAAAAGGCTCCTTCGTAGTAATGGGCTATAAGAATTTCTTGCAAATGGGTGAGCAATGTTTAGAATCATTTTTACGGGGTTAAAAATTATTTTTCTTGAAAACTCAAAGTAATATTTTCACCATCCAGACTCAGTGAGTAAACAACACAAAGCTGACCGTATTTAGTACTATTAATATCTGTATTCTTTTCCATTTTTAAGCAAACATGACTGAGTCTCCAGTCTGTCCATCCAATTTCCCACCACGTAAATTGGACTGCCGTTTGCACAATTCTCTATTCATTATGGAACAGCTGAAAGAAAACACAGAGGTGGCTGTTCTCATGATGGCTTGTAGCTGGATTCCACCACATCAAAAAAAAAGAATTTTATGCTAGGAGAGCACTGTAATTGAAATTCATTCTCATCAGACTCATTATTGCTTTTATTGATTTACAATACTAAAGATGCTTATTAAGAAACTATGTTCAATAAACCACCATGTTTAAAATAAAAATCTGTAACAAGTTCATAACAGTCAATTACAATGATTATAAATCTTGAGCGGCTTTGTAACCAGCAGATTACAAAATAGTTCTGACATCAAACTGAAGTTTTATTGTCAAGGTCCGAGTTTTAACATTCGATGTTTGCCAAGTATAGAAGTTTCATATCGTTATTTGAAACGGATTTAATTGAGAACACTGCAAACAGCTTAAAATATTTTATGACATGGTTAACGGCAGAATTAAGTGCTGCAATTATTACTGTTAAGGACACACTAAAAATACTTTCTGAAACTAGAGCCAATTGAATGTATCAACATCTGAACTGACCATTAGCTTGCAAATGTTATAAGCAGATAAGAGTGATAATGGTATTTTATTTACACTCAACTTAAAAAGGAACTACTCTGCCCCAAAGATAGTCAGGTTCTAGCCAGTCTTTCCCACCAGTTGGGAAGGGCTGCATTTTACACTGTGGGGCTGATGAGTGAAGCCTCTTGGGAATGGAGAATAGATATGACAGTGCCTCTGGTTCAGCTATTACATTAATGTTATTGAACAATCTAGCACAATTAATATCAAAACCACACAGCACTGCTTTTTACTTAACAAATATCACCAAGTTCTTTATTTAGACTTAATATTCACCTAGATCATAATTTCAATAACGTGCAATAAAAATAATAAAAAGTGAAGACTACGGATTGCCATGTTTAAGGAGGAAATTGCCCAAATCCATCCTCAGTTAGTTCTTTTTTGCAACGCTTACAAAGCCCTGTACTCAGTGAGATTTTGTGTCAGATGTAAAGTCTCCAAATGGAGGTCAAGATTCATAATCACAAGCATTTCTGCTGCGTGCATTGTTTGGCGAGATTGCAATGGCCCAAAACGTGTAGCATTCATGTACGCTAAAGCTGTGAATACATCACAAGAAAGCCAGTGAGTAATCAGTGCAAAAGAAAACAAATAAATCAGATCATACTATTGCACAAGGTAGTCTCAATATCACATCGCCAAGGCTAGCACACTGTTGGTGTACTGTAGGATCATATTTACACTAATATCTCTGGCAGATTCAGCTCACCATTGGTGCTGATAGTAAATCCGCCATCATGTTATCACATTGGCATCTCATGCTGCCTTGAAACAGGCAGTATAGATCAAGGAAAGATTGTGTGTGAAGCAATGACATTGCAAGTTGCACTGCAGCAAAGAATCTGTGGTTATTCAAATAATCAAGGAATAAGCTGAAAGGAGTACAACTGTTTGTGCGGAACCAGAAAAACGAAAGAAGAAATTGACTAAATCGAAGGCAAATTTAATTTTTTTTAAAAAATTTGTTATTTCTGGAATTCTTACTGTTCTATTGATGTTAGTTGGATCCACTGCTTTAGCCAAGCAGGTACTCTTGATGTGAAAGCATGAACAGAAAATGTCACAAGCCATTCAGGGAAGGCACTGCAGCTAAAACGCTCATTTGCATTTTGCAATGCTCTCAAATAATGAATTGGAACCATGACTGATCTCTCACTCTCTTCCCAACCAGTAACAATATTTTAATATCATTGTTGACAAGATCGGTTCAAAACAATTCAGGAAACATTAGGACTGGCTACCAGATGTTGGCGAACAACGTAATAAGTTGAGGCCTAAGTGTTATAAGTGAAGTTTTGTGTGGGTCCCACAGGTTAAGAATCAGATCGAGGTACAAAGTACAAGTTTATTCTCAAGAGATGCAGAGGAAACAATGGAATCTAAATGCTAAATTAACTTAAATACCAAGTTTGCACTGCAGCTAATGAGGGAAAACCGACAAAACTTAGGAATGGTACAAACACACATACAATAAGCAATCAGATTAAGGTAACATTATGTGCCCCCACCCCTCGACCCGTACGGACACAGCTCTAACTAACTGGCCTCAGGACTCACCCCAACCTAATACAGAAGGTGATACTCACGGGCCACGAGGAGTCAAGAGAGAGAAAAGGGGCACATGGTCCTTTATAATCTTGCAGCAGGTATTGGGAGGCCAATCACTCGGGGGCAGGCTCGGCCCTGTTGGCTGCTGTGACCAATGGCTCAAAGCCAAGTGCAGGGGCTCAGCAGGGGTCAGCCCAGGCGATTCACCTGGGCCAGTTAAGTGAAGGTCAAGGTCAATTAGGTGAAGGTCAAGGCTAAGTCCAAGCAGGCTGTCTGGAGCCCAGTATCTGGTAATTTGAATGGGCCAATCACGAGGGTCACCTTGATGGTTTGGGGAGAATCTGGCCTTGGTTGGCATGTGATGTGTCCTCCAAATAGGAACCCGGCATTGCCACCATGTGGCATCCACGATCTCTCCATTACACTGTGGGAAAACAAGGAGGTAGAAACCGAGGATTTGGGAAGTAAATCTGTAGTTAAACTGCTTACTCCTTTTCTGTGAATGGTGGGGCAATTAGAGGAGGACAAAATTATTGGTCACAAACAAAGTAATTTAGTAGATTGTTGGGTTAGCAGAAAGTTGGAGAAATTCAGTGGGACAAGGTCATTGAAGAATTCAAAATGGATGAGACTCCATCAATTTAGCATGACTAGTATCTAACGCAGGCCAGCCAGTCCAAGGGTGATGAGCAAATTGGATGAGACATTCACCAATGAGCTGAAGTTTACGGAGGCCATTGAATAAGGTCCAGCCAATAAAGCAGTGAAGAGAAAGAAGAGGCTGGAGAAGGAGTGGAATTAATATTAGGATGTGAATCTATATGATTTTAACCCAGACATCAAAGTTGTTGACACACTAATTCTGCCCAAGTCAGTAATCAGAGAATGGACAAGAGAACAGAAATATAGGGCATCCCGAAGATAACAGATCAGTCTTCTCCAATGTTTAGTTGAAGGAAATTATAGCACATCACATTGGCATGACAGACAACCAACTCATGACACTAAGGAAAGAAATAGGAAACAAATTCAAGAGATGCAAAATTTTAAGTGTGCCTATGGGGAACAGCACAGGAAACACCTTGAAGAAGGGCTTAGGCTTGAAATGTTGCTTATATATGGATGCTGCAAGACCTGCTGAGTTCCTCCAGCATTTCTGTTTTCAGCAGAGAGAACGCTCAAGAGGCCAGAATCAAGGGTGAATCCTTGGGGGAAAAAGTAACTTCTCTGATCCTGTTGTGTAGTCTGAACTTACCACAGCTTGCCAAAGCCAGATGGCAGCTCTCAGATACCTCACAACTACCTTCAGTCTTGGACCCTGCTAACCATCATCATATCCCCCACACCATCAGTGGAATCAATCTTCCCACTGTCACTTCCAACCAGACAGCTGCTCAACCTTGTATTGCCTGCTTCTATTTCCTACCCAGGCTCCACAAGGCAGGCCACTGTTTTTGCCTGCTTCTGCACACTGGACACACTTTCTCATACTGTCTCTCTCTATTCTTCCCCTTCTTTAATCCCTTCCCACTTGCCAGCTTTTTTTAAAACATCCATTTCTCCAGCCCATACGACTTCCTCTTTCCCCATCTAGATGGTGTCAGGTCCCTGCTTTTTATTGAACACAAATCCAACCAGTCCCCCTTGACCAATACTCTCATCCAGTTGGTGCAACTTGTTTTCATCCTTAAAAGTTTCCTTTTAAACTCCTTCCATTTTCCACACATCTACCTTTTTGCTGGTTGCATGCAACAGTCCGTTCCAAACTAACAATGGCACCACTAACCAACTCTTTCTCAGCTACACCAACACTTGCATTGATGCTAGCTCTTGTACCCCTAAGGAACTTGACAATTTCATCAAATTCATTGCCAACTTCCACCCAGTCCTCAAATTTATGGGCCTTTTCGCACCTCTCCCCCATTTTTGAACGTCTCGATCGCCAACTCACTGATCCACAACTTCCTTGATCAGACCACTTCTCACCCGTCTACAGGAGCCTCTTTGCTTTGCCAGATTCGTTCCTGGGATGAAACCTTCCACTCTCGGAATTTGAAATGTTCTCGTTCTTCAAGAAATTTGGCTCTTGGTAGGGTCCTGCTCAAGGGGCTTGAGGAGGCATCTGAGAGCTGTCGGCTGCAAGAAACATCAGGCCACCAGCTCCCACACCATCATTTACCTAATCACTTCTGGTAGTCTCCCACTGCAGCCTCCAACCTCTGTTTTCCCATCCCATTACCAGCTTATTCCTTGATTATTTTAATAATCAGATTTTTTTTTTGCTGCAGTGTAACTTGCAATGTCAATGCTTCACACACAATCTTTCTTTGATCTATACTGCATGCTTCAAGGCAGCATGAGATGCCAATGTGATAACGTGAGGTCATTCAACTGCTGCCTGTGATAGTAAATTTATTACAGCACCTATTGTGAGCTAAAACTGCCAGTTACGTGTGTGAATGCTATTCTACAATACACCAACAATGAACAACACCATATTATTGAGACTACCCTGTGAGCCAATTTATTTTATTTGTTTTAATATTTTTCTTTTGTTCCAAGTTCTTAAATTCTTTAATGACCTTGCTCCAATGTACATTTCCAACCTCCTGCAAACTATCAATTTACCTGAAGACTTCGGTTGTGACTGGCAATTTGTTCATCCCTCCTCTAATTACCCCACCATTCACAGAAATGCCACAAGAGGTTGAACTACAGATTTACTTCCCAAGACACCTCCTTGTTTTCCTTTTATACTTTGTTCACCAAATTCTGATAACCCTTTCTAATATTTCCTAAATGGTGCTGCTTTAACTGATCTCTATTTTCCACAACGTCTGCCTGGACTCCTTCCCCACCATCTCCACCCCACCACTCCAGAAACAACAAGGACAGGATTTTCATTGTCCTCACCAGCTTCTGCATCCAACATATCACTCTCTGCAATTTCTGCCACCAGACCTATCCTCCCCTCCCAGCTTTCTGAAGGGATTGCTCCCTCCATAACTCTCTCATACCTCTGTGACTGCAAGAAGTGCTACACTTCTAACCACACCCCCACCCTCACCACTATTTGGGGCCCTAAAGAGGCCTTTCGAGTGAAGCAACATTTCACCGGTGGATCTGGAGGAGTCATTTACTGCATCCAGTGCTCCCGAATCAGTGACCTTTTCAAGTGGGATCCAATTATTCATCACTGAAGACCACTTATCCAGATGTCTATGTTACTGCTATGCATTTCCCAGCCACACAAGGCAATTTCTGCGAATTTAATTTGAGAATTAATTAGTGTTCTACCAATCATAGTAAAGACAAAGCTCTGGGTCTACTAGGAAGGTGATTCCCGTGATCTTAGGGGATCACAGGGGTCATACCAGAAGGGCCGAACCTTCGTGCAAAGCCAGGTAGAACGTAAAAAGGAACCAACCACTCTTTTTCTTTGGCTTGGCTTCGCGGACGAAGATTTATGGAGGGGGTAAAAAAAGTCCACGTCAGCTGCAGGCTCGTTTGTGGCTGACCAGTCCGATGCGGGACAGGCAGACACGATTGCAGCGGTTGCAAGGGAAAATTGGTTGGTTGGGGTTGGGTGTTGGGTTTTTCCTCCTTTGCCTTTTGTCAGTGAGGTGGGCTCTGCGGTCTTCTTCAAAGGAGGCTGCTGCCCGCCAAACTGTGAGGCGCCAAGATGCACGGTTTGAGGCGTTATCAGCCCACTGGCGGTGGTCAATGTGGCAGGCACCAAGAGATTTCTTTAGGCAGTCCTTGTACCTTTTCTTTGGTGCACCTCTGTCACGGTGGCCAGTGGAGAGCTCGCCATATAATACGATCTTGGGAAGGCGATGGTCCTCCATTCTGGAGACGTGACCCATCCAGCGCAGCTGGATCTTCAGCAGCGTGGACTCGATGCTGTCGACCTCTGCCATCTCGAGTACCTCGATGTTAGGGGTGTGAGCGCTCCAATGGATGTTGAGGATGGAGCGGAGACAACGCTGGTGGAAGCGTTCTAGGAGCCGTAGGTGGTGCCGGTAGAGGACCCATGATTCGGAGCCGAACAGGAGTGTGGGTATGACAACGGCTCTGTATACGCTTATCTTTGTGAGGTTTTTCAGTTGGTTGTTTTTCCAGACTCTTTTGTGTAGTCTTCCAAAGGCGCTATTTGCCTTGGCGAGTCTGTTGTCTATCTCATTGTCGATCCTTGCATCTGATGAAATGGTGCAGCCGAAATAGGTAAACTGGTTGACCGTTTTGAGTTTTGTGTGCCCGATGGAGATGTGGGGGGGCTGGTAGTCATGGTGGGGAGCTGGCTGATGGAGGACCTCAGTTTTCTTCAGGCTGACTTCCAGGCCAAACATTTTGGCAGTTTCCGCAAAGCAGGACGTCAAGCGCTGAAGAGCTGGCTCTGAATGGGCAACTAAAGCGGCATCATCTGCAAAGAGTAGTTCACGGACAAGTTTCTCTTGTGTCTTGGTGTGAGCTTGCAGGCGCCTCAGATTGAAGAGACTGCCATCCGTGCGGTACCGGATGTAAACAGCGTCTTCATTGTTGGGGTCTTTCATGGCTTGGTTCAGCATCATGCTGAAGAAGATTGAAAAGAGGGTTGGTGCGAGAACACAGCCTTGCTTCACGCCATTGTTAATGGAGAAGGGTTCAGAGAGCTCATTGCTGTATCTGACCCGACCTTGTTGGTTTTCGTGCAGTTGGATAATCATGTTGAGGAACTTTGGGGGACATCCGATGCGCTCTAGTATTTGCCAAAGCCCTTTCCTGCTCACGGTGTCGAAGGCTTTGGTGAGGTCAACAAAGGTGATGTAGAGTCCTTTGTTTTGTTCTCTGCACTTTTCTTGGAGCTGTCTGAGGGCAAAGACCATGTCAGTGGTTCCTCTGTTTGCGCGAAAGCCGCACTGTGATTCTGGGAGAATATTCTCAGCGACACTAGGTATTATTCTATTTAGTAGAATCCTAGCGAAGATTTTGCCTGCAATGGAGAGCAACGTGATTCCCCTGTAGTTTGAGCAGTCTGATTTCTCGCCTTTGTATTTGTACAGGGTGATGATGGTGGCATCACGAAGATCCTGAGGCAGTTTACCTTGGTCCCAACAAAGCTTGAAAAACTCATGCAGTTTGGCATGCAGAGTTTTGCCGCCAGCCTTCCAGACTTCTGGGGGGATTCCATCCATACCTGCTGCTTTGCCACTTTTCAGTTGTTCGATTGCCTTATATGTCTCATCCAGGGTGGGAACCTCATCCAGCTCTAGCCTTAGGGGCTGTTGAGGGAGCTGGAGCAGGGCGGAATCTTGGACTGAGCGGTTGGTACTGAAAAGAGATTGGAAGTGTTCTGACCATCGGTTGAGGATGGAGATCTTGTCGCTGAGGAGGACTTTGCCGTCTGAGCTGCGCAGCGGGCTTTGGACTTGGGGTGAGGGGCCGTACACAGCCTTTAGAGCCTCGTAGAAACCCCTGAAGTCGCCAATGTCCGCGCTGAGCTGTGTTCGTTTGGCGAGGCTAGTCCACCACTCATTTTGGATCTCCCGGAGTTTGCGCTGAAGATGGCTGCATGCGCGACGGAAGGCTTGTTTCTTCTCTGGACAGGACGGCTTTGTAAGGTGAGCCTGGTGGGCAGCTCGCTTCTTTGCCAGCAGCTCCTGGATTTCCTGGCTGTTTTCGTCAAACCAGTCCTTGTTTTTCCTGGAGGAGAAGCCCAGTACCTCTTCAGTGGATTGCAGTATGGTAGCCTTCAACTGATCCCAGAGGGTTTCAGGGGACGGGTCCGTGAGGCGGGTTGCAACGTCGAGCTTTGCTTTGAGGTTTGCCTGGAAGTTTCCTCTCGCTTCGTCTGACTGCAGTTTTCCAACATTGAACCTCTTTCTGGGGGCTTTATTGTTCCTGGGCTTTGGCTTGAAGTGAAGGTTGAGCTTGCAGCGAACCAGCCGGTGGTCAGTGTGGCATTCCGCGCTAGGCATGACCCTGGTGTGGAGCACATCTTGTTTGTCACTTTCTCGCACCAGGATGTAGTCCAGGAGGTGCCAGTGTTTGGATCGGGGATGCATCCAGGTGGTCTTAAGGCTGTCCCTCTGCTGAAAAAGGGTGTTTGTAATGACAAGCCGCTGTTCTGCGCAGAGCTCCAACAGGAGGCGCCCATTGTCGTTGCACTTGCCGACGCCATGCTTGCCCAGGATTCCTGGCCAGGTTTCTGAGTCTTTGCCGACACGAGCGTTGAAGTCGCCCAGGATGACAACCTTGTCGGCTGTAGGGGTACGTTGGATGAGGTTGCGCAGGTCGGTGTAGAACTTGTTCTTTTCTGCTGGTTCCGCCTGGAGGGTTGGAGCATAGACACTGATGAGGGTGATGTGACGCTTGTTTTGAAGTGGGAGTCGCATGGACATGATTCGGTCCGAGAGGCCTGTCGGAAGGTTTTCGAGTTTGGAGGCAATGAAGCTCTTGACCATGAAGCCTACACCAGATAGGCGTCGTTCATCCGAAGGCTTGGCAGACCAGTAGAGTGGGGCCAGTACTGCGCGCACTGCACTCCACCTAAAAGCTCCTTTGCGCAGGCCCGAGGACAGGTCCACGTCCTCCCCTCCACGTCCTCCCCCTCCACGTCCTCCCCCTCCACGTCCTCCCCCTCCACGTCCTCCCCCTCCACGTCCTCCCCCTCCACGTCCTCCCCCTCCACGTCCTCCCCCTCCACGTCCTCCCCCTCAAAAGATGCTCACAAACTCAAGCTAGCATGCTGGAACATCAGAACCATGCTAGACAAGACTGACAGCCACCGACCTGAACGTCGGTCTGCCCTCATTGCACATGAACTCCTCAGACTTGACATCGACATAGCCGCTCTCAGTGAAGTCCGCCTGGCAGATGTAGGCAGCCTCCAAGAACGCGGCGCGGGCTACACACTCTACTGGTCTGGCAACCAACCACTACACCACACCTAAATCACATTTCTGATAATTCAGATTTATATTGGTGTAATTTCTGTGGGCGAGGTACAGTTGGAGAAAATTATAATGGTCTAATCTTTTTCCTGGCAACAAATTTCCCTGACACAGAAATGACCAGAGATTTTTGTCATTTAGATTTTTGTCTAAGTCTGACTCCCATCTCACCCTAGATTTATGAAAACCTGGTTTTGGTCTCTCACTCATCAATTTAAAAAAAAACCTTCTCAAAATCAACGTACACATTTCCTCCATGGAGTAGTTTCTCCTTTCGAGAGAGGCCCAGAGGAGTCATTTCAAGGCCTAAATTGGCCCTAAGGAAGGATTGTAACTGAAGGTGGGAGATCACTTTGTTGAGCTACTTTGCTCTGTCTGTTGCAACAGCGAGGACATACTAATGACCAATCATTTCAATTTCACCCCCTACTACCATAGTGATATGCATGTCCATGGCCTTCCACCCTCAGTTGAGGCCACCCAGAAATAGGAGAAGCAATAGCTTATATTCTGACTGCAATCACCAACCAGACAACATCATTATCAATCTCCATTTTCTACTCCCCCCACCCCGGCCTTTCTTTTTCCAACATCCCTGTCTCCCTTCCGACAACTACCCAGCTCCTTGGGCGCAGGCCTAAAATATCGGCAAGAGATCTTTGTCTCCTATGGACACAAAGGCCGGCCGAGTTCCTCCTGTATTTCAGTGTTTTTACTAATAATCAGTGTTCTGCAGACTTGTGTGTTTCACTCCCTTCCTTCTTCTATCACAGCTATCTTTCCTCTGCTCTTTCCTCCATCACTATTCAGCTTCTAACTCTTTAACCCCTCCCACCTGCATCCACCTGTTAACTCGTGCTCCTCCCTCTTGCCCCCACCTTTTTATTCAGCCATATACCTGGTTTTCTGTACTCCTGAGGAAGGGCTCAGGCCTGACACTTCAATTGCTTTAGCTTCCAATAGATGCCATGTGACCAGTTGAGTTTCTCCAGTGCCCTTTGCATACTACACTAGCCTCCAGCATCTGCAGATTTTGTGCTTTCCTTACCTCCACTTCCTCTTTTCACTTTTCACAGGGACCATGCTCTCCATAACTCCCTGCTTCACTCATCGCCCTCTAACCAGCCTCCCAAACTCTTAGGCTCTTCCTACTTCCACAGCAATGCCTATCCCATCTCCCCATCATGATTTAGGGCCATAAACAGACCTTTCTGGAGAGGCAGAGTTCCACATGCTCTTTGTCCAACCTTGCCTACGGCATTCTGTGCACTTGATATGGCCTCTTCTACAAAGGTGAGGCCAAACACAGATTAGGCAATTGCTTCTCTGGGCACCTCTACTCTGTCTTGGATACAGGCTAAAACACTTGGTTGCCAGCCATTAATTCCTCTCCCAATTCCCACACACACCTGTCTGTCCTCAAGCATTGCCAGGGTGAGGGCAAGCATACATTTGAGGAAGAACATTTCATATCCTGCCTGGGCATCAACACTGAATTTTCCTATTTCAGGTAGCCCCCCCACCCCCCCATCCCATTCAGTTAGCACAATGCTGTTACAGCAACTCGGGTTCAAATCTGGTGCTGTCTGCAAGGAGTTTGTAGGATTTCCCCGTTTCTGCATGGGTTTCCTCCTGGTGCTCCAGTTTCCCCCCACTCTTCAAACAAAAATATGGGGTTTGCACATTAATTGGTGTAATTTGTGGGGGGGGGGGGGTTTACAGGCTCTTGGGCCAGAAGAGCCTAATACTGTGCTGGAAGTCCAAATTTAAAAATATAAAGGTTCCATTATTGTCACATAAAACTACATTTAGAATGCAACATACATGAAATACTTTAACTTTTGTCTACTGTAAGGCAGACAGAGAGTCTCCACTTTGTCCAGCACCCCTCACAGAAATCTACAGCACCTGGTCTTCCTAGGAGGTCTCCCCTCCAAGTACTGATGAGGCATGTGCCTGCTTAGCTTCTGAGATCAGACAATCTCAGGTGTATTCAGGCTAGTTAGTAGGTACTGGAATATTTTTAAAAAATCAGGTTATACTGCTCACACCTGTCTTTTACCAGCTCTCATTTTCCAAGCCCATTCTTATGCTTTTCTTCCAACACTAAAGCTCCCATTCGTATCTATCTGTCCATCTCCCCCACCTTCTCTGTCCACTATCTCATTACCTCTTGGCTCTTCCAAATTCCATTTTCCCCTCCCTTTTATGTTTGATATCTCCCCTTACCACTTTATTTTAAAAAAGGGCTCCAGACCCGAAAAGTTGACTATTCATTTCTCTCCATAGATGCTGCCTGATCAGCCATGTCCCTCACTGTATCCAAATAATTATTGGTCAAACAAAGACATACAATATCATCAAACTAGACAGTGCAAAAATAGTCAAAGACTGGCAAAACTGAAAGAGTCTGCACTACCAGTCAGAGTCACAGAACATTATTTGTGATTTAAATTTCAGAATATTTCAGCATTCTGAGACCTAAGATTGTTGGGAGTTACTCAAAAGCTCAAGTCCCAAAGAGTATGTTATGGGCCCATGGTGACTATGGCAGGGGATGCATTCTGTCAGGTAATGTGAAGCAAAGCCCAGCAGCAGAGAATGCCACAGTGCAACAATCTCCTACAAATTAGACACCTTCTATTCTTATTTTAAACAGTGAGGTGGCATCCACATCAATTACTACAAGTGGTATTGCACTTAACGTCATAGCAGACCTTTGGTGGGTGAACCCACAGAAAGCAACTGGTCCAGAGCCCCAGGACATGTTTGGAGAGTCTGCGCAGAACAACTGGCATACATATTCCCAGACATCTTTCACCCTACAGCAGCTCAAAGTCCCCACTTGCTTCTAGAAGGCCACCATCATACAATTACTAAAAGCATAATAATGAACATAAATGACATCCATAATCATGAAGTGAACCACAGAAGTCTGCAGACGCTGTGAATGCAGTAAAAAATAAAACCCAAAATTCTTCAAACATTTTTATGTTTCTCCACCACCATGAAGTGCTTTGAGAGGCTGGTCATGGCTGACATCAACTCTAGCTTACCAGCCTGTCTTCAATTTGCCTACCAGTTAAACAGGTTCACAGCTGACATCATCTCATCAGCTCTTCACTTGGCCCTGAAGAACTTGGATTTCAATGACACCTATGTCAAACTTCTATTCACAGACTACAACTGTCCTCAATACCATTGTCCCTTACAAAATAATTCCAAACCTCTGGATCTAGGCCTCAGTGCCCCCTCCGCAGACTTCCTTTCTGAGAGACAGCAATCAGTGAAGTGGGGTAACAAAATCTCTTCCACGATCACACAACACTGGCTCTCCTCAAGGATGTGCACTCAGTCACCTCTGATAGTCCCTCCACACCCATAACTGTTCAGCTAAATCCTATTCCAACTCGGTCTTCAAATTTGTCGTTGCCACCTCAGTGGTGGGATGGGTAACCAGACTACAGGAAAGAGACTGAATGTCTAGTGACAGGATGTCAAATAACAAGCTCCCTCTTGACATCACTGAGATGAAGGAGATGATCACTAATTTCATGAGAGAGGAGCAGAGACCACATCCCTGTTCACAATAATGGAGCTGAAGTTGAAAGAGTAGATAGCATCAAGATCTTAGGAATAAATATTTTCCATGACCTGACCTGGAGTGATGGTCAAAAAAGAACCCCAATGCTTATACTTCTTTAGTCTAAAAATGTTCAGCATGTCCCCCTTGCCCCTCAACAACTTCTACAGATGCACCAAAGGTATACTTGCGGGAAGCATCACAGAACATAATGGAAATTTCCATTCCCTCACTGGGCATCGACATCCCTTGCTCCCTGGGGAAGGCAGTCAACATGCGGAAAGATGCAACACAACCCAGACATAATCTCCTCTCCCCCCCCCCTTGCATCAGGGAGAAGGCTAAAGAATGTGAAAACACACCAGCAGACTTAAAGACAGTTTCTTCCCTGCAGCCTTCAGGCTCTTGAATGAACCCTGTAATAGTACTCTGATGCTGCCCTTACTTGGTGCTAATTGCAATCCTATGCTCTGTAAATTGTGGTCTTTACACAACCATATGAATGTCAGAGATAACCTGTTGGTCTAATTGCAGGATAATTCTTCTTACTCCTAATAGGCATTTTGTGACAAACTTCACAAGAGAGCTGGATCTGATTTTCACCAAACGTTACGAAAGGCTATTGTCGTGAAGCACTAATTCTGTTTCTCTTTGTTATCCAATTTGCTGAGTATTCCTGGGATTTTGTTTTTAAGTCAACAAAATGTTAACAAACTTCTGAGTAGAAAAAAAGATTTTGCAGTTTCTTCAGCTTTTGGCCCAAATGGTAAGATTGACAAAAGTATCAAGACAATGGTGAATCTTTGCTTGACCCAGCCCGCAATGAGATAGTGTGTGCTGTGGACCTATTGATTGGAATCATGCCTTGCTTGCCACCATGTGGCAGATGCTAAACAGAGACAAATGTCTTTGGGTGACCAATTTTTTGAAGGATCTGCCACAGGTCTTCTAAACTGAGGGAGTCAAAGCCTCTATGAGGTCAAAAAAGGGCACGAAGCTGCTCCATGAATTTCTTTAATTGCATGGTGAATATTATGCATAGTTTGTCTCTTGGTAGAAATCCACACTGATTCAGGGAGCACGTTTTATTTTTAGATACAGCCCATGAGCCCGTGCTGTCCAAATATACCCACGTGGCTAATTAACCTACAGTACCTGTATGTTTTTAAGGGTGGGAGGAAACCAGAGCATGCATGGGGAGAACGTACAAACCCCTTATAGACAGTGTCGAGCTTGATCCCGGGTCAATGGGGCGTTGTAACAGTATTTCTTCAGCCAGTGATTGGGGTGAACTCTTTCGATAACATCCTAAGACAGAAATCAGAGTTCCCTCCAACTAGTTTCCTGCTTAAGTTAATCTAGAAGGCAAATTTAATTTCTAAATAGAAATTATTTCTGCCCATTTCACTTCCAGGTTATTGAGCAACACTCAATGTGCCTATTCGGTACCTCAACTCCAAATCCTCAGTGACTTTTTAAACTGAATTTTAATCTTATATCCCACAAAGCACAGATCCTACCATTCTGCCCAGCTAAATTTTACACCAATCTATCTCTAAAATATACCACGAGGAGATCCTGCACGCTGGAGCACTTTTCATTTATATGGAGCTACCTTGATGCTGCAATTTGCCACTGCTTCCTTCCAAAATTATCTTTGGCTGTCTGAAGAATGTCTGAAGATTAATTCTTCAAAAAACAGTGCAAAGCTCTTGGTTAATCAGGCAGAAGAGGGCATTGTCCTCTTGTACACGTCAGAGATTTAGATGACCAAAAGCAGGTACCTCGTAGCACTGGAAAGGTTGGTCATTTCTCCAAATAATCTATTGGCAGGATAAGTAAACCAACATTCGTATCCAGTAACATGCCAATATTGAGGACAATTGCATTCAGATGGCTCTGATGGGCAAACCATGTTGTTCTCATGCCCTTTATCAGACTCCCTTCTTTAAATTCTGTAATGTCAAGCCATTACCATTAGAGCAGAAACAAGTCAGTCTAAGATGGTCTCAAAGCCTCCCTGGGAAACTGCAATGGCTTCAACAACCTATGGCAACCTCTGCTCAAAAAGGAGAAGTGGACACTTAAAAAGGTATATGAAAGTCCAATGAAAATCACAGAAGCATACCATCTCTCCTGTAATACATGCACCCACCTCATCAAGCAGCTCCTGCCATCAAATTAGTTTCATCAGAACCTCTGACAAGTCATCCTCAAATCAGAGGCAAGAGGAGCATAATGGCAAGTAATTATAAGATATAGGAGCAGATGTAGACCATTCAGCCCATTGTCCACTCTGCCTTCTATTACGAGTTAACCCATTCTCCCACTCAGCACCACTCCACTGTCTTCTCCCACTCAACACCACTCCACTGTCTTCTCCCACTCAGCACAACTCCACTGTCTTCTCCTCATAACCTTTGATACCCTGACTATTCATATACACATAATCTCTGCCTTAAATCCACAATGATTGCCTCCGCAGCCACAAGTGGTAGCGAATTCTAGACGTTCACCACTCTCGGGCTAAAGAAATTCCTCCACATCTGTTTTAAATAGGTGCCCTACAGTCCTGAAGTTGTGTCCTCTTGTCCTGACACCCCGACTATGGGAAGCAACTTTACTGCATCTACTCTGTCTAAGCCTTGCAAATTTAAAATGCATCTGCGAGTTCCTCCCTCATTCTTCTTCATTTAGGCAATGAAGCTCTGCATGTAGGTGACTAGTTTCCACATCCATTGTGTAAACGAGCTTGGTTTTTATTAGAATATTTAATGCCTTGGTAATAATAAATAAATAAGTAGACATTGGATTTGATTGCACAACACGGCATTGGGTGGCTTGAGGATCTTTGGGCCTCTATTCCAGCAACCTAATCACATGGCTGGTGAAATAGGTTAGACATGGGTACACGAGTTTGCAAAAATCACAGCTTAAGGGAGGATTTTTGAAAAGAATGATATGATGACAGCAGTTCTGTAAAAAAAATACTATGCCTGAAGGTATGGAGCAATTTACAATATCCGCTAGCAAGAAGACAAAAAGGAAATTCAAAGGTTAGAAGTTTACTTCAAAAAGATGTCACTCTCATGTGGACGAATGATGGGGAGGAACGGCAAGCGGGGGTGGGTTGGGAGGACTGAAGAGAGGGAAGGGGGTTGGGAGAAAGGAGTTGGGAGAGTTTAAACTGAGGGGGTCATTTGGACTCATGCAGAGAAAATTGAAAACCCAGGGTCACTAAAGGTACAATAAAAACTCTAAGACTTCATGCTTTACCTACATCTTCTATATGTTACTGTAGTGAAAATGAATTGGATTTCAATATTCACAGACAATTATTGCAAGAATAACTACTACTTTATCTAATGTTACCTTTTTGCCTCATTTCATCATGTTAATGAACTTGGGCAGAAAAAAAGATCAATTTTATATCTGCATGGAAACCAAATGTTGTTTCCGAAAAACACCTTGGCCTGGTTTTAAGATGGTGATTTCCCATGAACTTTTTCATACTCTTCTTTGCACATAAATTATTTAGTGATTTAATGTTATTCCATTTGCTTGATAATGCAAATTGTTCCATTACACGAACAACTTCACATTGTACGCAACAAATTACAAATGAAATGAGATAAAACTAAATTCCAATTTAGTTTGGAAGCCCAATTTAGTAATTTTTCGGGATATAAACTGAATTTAAATAAAAGTGAATTATTCCCTTTTAATGGATGGGTCCCTATTTATGATAGTTTACCTTTTAAAATAGCTAGAGACCATTTTATATATTTAGGGATTAAGATTACTAAAAAACATAAAGATTTGTTTAGGACTAATTTTTTCCCTCTATTGGACCTGATCGGCAGTTTACTTACCAATTGGTCACCATTATCCCTATCCATGATAGGCCGAATTAATGCTATTAAGATGATGATCTTACCTAAATTTTTATATATATTCCAAGCTATACCTATTTTTGTTCCTAAATCTTTTTTTGATAAGGTCGATTCTAAATTGTCCTCGTATATCTGGCAAAACAAGAATCCTAGATTGGGGAAAAAATATTTACAGAAATCTAAACTAGAGGGAGGGTTGGCATTACCCAACTTTAGAATTTATTACTGGGCAATTAATATTAGTTACTTAAGGTATTGGTTGAATTATTCAGAATTATCTCTAAATCCCCATTGGGTAAATTTAGAAATTAAACCGATACAAAATTTTTCAATTAGCTCTATTTTGGGAGCTGCTCTCCCTTTTACTCTTACTAAATTATATAAATAAATTGATAATCCAATGGCTAAACATACACTACATATATGGTTTCAATTCCGGAGATTTTTTGGCCTAAGTCATTTTATCTTGGAAACTCCTATTGTACTAAATTTCCTTTTTCATCCCTCTCTAATTGATCAAGCTTATTTACTCTGGAAAGTTAAAGGTATAACATGCTTTTCGGATTTATTTTTGGATAACTCTTTCATGTCATTTGAACAATTATCCATGAAATATGATTTACCTCGATCTCATTTCTTTCGATATTTGCAGATTAGGAGTTTCTTAGTTTCGACTTTACCCTCTTTCCCCAATCGGGAGACTACGACTGTTTTAGAGGATATACTATATTCAAAATTCCCTCCAAAAGGTGTGATACCTAAATTATATAATATAATTACAAAAATAAATTCTGGGACTTTTGAAAAGTTTAAAAATGATTGGGAAAGAGAACTCAACCTTCATATTTCTAATGAAAATTGGAATAAAATTCTGCGACTGGTAAACTCTTCTTCTCTATGTGCAAAACATTCACTAATACAGTTTAAAGTTGTTCATAGAGCTCATATGTCTAAAAGATAAACTCCATCGCTTTTATTCTCATATCGATCCTATATGTGATAAATGTCAATTGGAAATAGCTTCCCTTACACATATGTTTTGGTCCTGTCCCTCTTTACAGAATTATTGGAAGGAAATTTTTTCCATTATATCTACTGTTTTGAATATTGATTTACAACCACATCCCATTACTGCAATTTTTGGATTACCTATGATAGATTTGACTTATTTATCTCTTCCTGCGGATCGTATGATTGCTTTTCTTACACTAATGGCTAGAAGATCTATACTATTAAATTGGAAAGAGGTAAATCCTCCCACTGTTTTCCAATGGTTTACCCAAACTATACTATGTTTAAATTTAGAGAAAATTAGAAATTCTGTCTATGAATCCCCTTCTAAGTTTGAGTTAACCTGGCGACCATTTATTCAATATTTTCATTTGTGGTGAGTTGATCTGGCTCTGTTTTCTTTCTATGATTATGTATGATAATTGGGCTGTAAGATGAGATCGGAGTGATCGGCGTGGTTTAGCTATATCTGTAGGTTTTTTTTTTAAGATTTTTACAAGTTTTTTTTAATTCAGATTTGTTTTTTCTTCTTTTTTGGGTTTTTTTTTCTCTTTTTTCATATATTGTTATTAATTATATCTTTTTTTTAGAGATAGTTCACACCCTAAACTGATCAAAAAAATTTTTTTTATGATATATTTTTATTCTGTAATATTATTGTTTAATATCTCTGTATTAATTCATTACTTACTATGTATTTTTTTATATCTCTTTGAACTGTATGTGTTTATAAATTATAATAATAATAAAAAGATTGAAAAAGAAAGAAAACTAAATTCACAGGTGTAAATGTTCCAATTGAATTAAATTACATTTCAAATTCTGATGAATTCTACTGCAAAATAATTCATTAGAGAGGAGGTCAATAGCTTTCTTTAAAAAAAATGAAAGAAGTACTGAAATATTACTCTCAGTTTTAGGGTGTCAGTTTGAGTCATTTGGGAGAGCACAGTCCATAAATTCAAATAACGATTGAATAATCAAGTTAACAATCGGTAGAATTTTAACTTCAGGAGAACTTCAATTTGAGAAAAACCTAGAACATTCCACTGCTATCAATTTCGAGGACTCGGGGACATAAACTAACAATTTCCATTTGTTTCCTCCTATATCCTTTAACTACTAAACATACCTAATCCCATTGGAGTAGCTTTCCAAGAAAAAACATTTAATGTAGACTCCAGCATGAGAGTGAGATCAGAATCACAGACTTGAAAATCGATCTATTTCAATACAGCACACTAATATCCTCATTTTATCCAATTTTATATTGAGGTTGACATATCTTTTACAAATGGCTGTGCTCCGACAGACTGAAAACCCCTCATGTTCATGCCCTACCCCCTTTTAAAAAAAAATGTCTTGTTAGTTTCATAATGTCAGGTTAAATGGGTGGATAAAAACAGTGACAAATGTATTTTACACAAACTAGTCAATCTTCCATGGTATTGCACCTAATAAGTCAAAACCAGCCATAATCTTTAGATGAATCAGGTTTGAGACTGAGAATAACTGGACAAAGGGATAAAACTATAATTCAGTCCTCATTTTAAAATCATACATTTTGTCCTAGAAGAATTATTTTGCCCTACTTTTAAACAGAACCTGATTTTGAACACCATGCATCAAAAATAAATCCATTCAGAATGAGGGAAAAAGCTGCCAGTCCGCCTTTCACACTGGCTCCATCTTTCTCCCTGCCTTCACTGCTCTCTTCTGGGTTAGAATCCCATCGTCCCAGCTGTGCAAAATTAACACTGACATTATTGATAGGAAAATACAGGTAAAACAAATATCTGGCTTTAGAATGGTTTGAAGAATGAAAAATCATTAAGTGAAGATGGACAAGGTTTCATTTCTTTATTTCCTTTTCTCCCTTCTCTATATCATCTTATTCTCTGATCCAGGCCTATAATCATTCATCTCCACTTGCTAAAGTTCATAAAATACAGAACAAACGTTACAAATGACTGTGTAATCAAACACCACCATTGTTCTCGCTGTATCACAAGTACAACCTCAAATTGTCCTTTAGCTGAGCTCGAAAACACTCTCACTCACATAGCAGTGAACAGCAGCAATCTTCTTTGGCAGTTCAGTGAACAGAAGGGATTGCGTCCTCAGGCAAGACCAACAAGCTCAGAGACACGGGCTAAGTATATTTTACAATCATCATTGCAAGTAATGAAGATTGCACTGATGAACTTCATGATACAGGCAGTCCCCAGGTTAATAAACAAGTTCCGTTACCTCGGTCTTTCTTTAATTTGAATTTGTATGCAAGTCGGTACAGGTACATATGGTCTTCATTTAGCGTCAGTTAGTCAAATGTTCATATATAAGTATATAAAGCTAAAAGTTGCATTATTGTCAATACTACATTTAGAATGTAACGTACATGAAATTCTTTAACTTTTGTCTACTGTGAGGCAGGCAGAGGTGCCCCTCACAGAAACCTATAGCACCTAGTGTTCCTAGACAGTCTCCCCTCCAAGCACTGATCAGTCCTGTGCCTGTTTAGCTTCTCAGATCAGACAATCCCAGGTGTATTCAGGCTACTAGGTATACATTTTTCCATTATATCCATATAAAACACTTCCCCATACACCAAAACATCTTATATATAATGCAGTACATAATGCAATATATAATAGAGCACTGTACGCAAAAATAAAAGTAACTACGTATGGTCATAAGATCATGATTAAAAATTAACACTTGCAAGAGAAGATGGAGAGATGGCTACAGTACAGGTACTTTCAATGGCAGCACCTCCGACCCCATGCCTCTCCCGTCTCTTCGCTCTTTCCGATCTGCTTCGACTCCCCTCACTGGCGCAATCCCATTTAAGGTGGGGATGCCATTCTGTGGGATTGAGCAGCAGCCCCACGCCAAGCCACAACGGTACCAGAGGCGTTGTGATGGCGCACGTTGCTTCTCCCCCCCCTCCCACCCTCCACTGGGGCGCTCATCCCCTCACCCACATGCGGCGTAGCCCGACAGCGGAGGCCACTTGACGAATGACGAAACAATGAGCTAATGGAAAGCGAGCTCCATTCATACTGGAAGTAGATATCATTCTCCTTCCGGCCAGCTTGTTGGTTCATAAGTATGGGTTGTTCGGAAATCAGACGCTTTGAACCTGGGGACTGCCTGTGCACTTGCTTAGAAATTGCTGGAGCAAGGCATCTTATGGTGTATTAAATATACTTTTTTTTCCCTCATACCTTCTAACAAAAAAAATCCTTTGTACTGAAAAGTGCTAGGAGTCTGAACTAAAAACAGGGCACCTGGGACCTTGGTGAACCATGGCATCAACAGTTTATCTTGTTAATTAATTAAGGATTGCAAAAGAAACTGAAGAAGGATGTAGCAGGAAATAGAGCCAGGTAAGGAAAGATAAATAGAGAGGGCAGAAGGTCCAGATTAAGGAAGAGAGAGAGAGATAGATAAAAGAGACAGAAGCAAAAAGAAAGCAAGCAAAATGCAAATCTCCCTGAACAGGTTACCAGCTGTAGGAATAAAACTGCACATACAGTACATGTGTTTACTCTCCGACATGGAGATTGAGTGAAAATGAATGAACACAGTCTCTTGATTGAAAGAACACAAGCTATTAACTATAGCATTGCTTTTCTTTGGTAAGTTTAATCATTGAAGAATGTGTAAATATAATAACTTCTTTTAAACTGACAGGAAGGTTTAGGGTAAGCTGTTGTTTGCATTTTTTGGTTTATTTGTATTTGTTGGTGGTAACTCAGAACTTCTTTGAGCGCACTGACTGGAACACATTCAAGGAAGCAGCAACCAGTGGCGACTGCATCAATCTGGAGGAGTATACATTCTGATGACATCACAGTGCCAAAGTCCATCATAACTCACTCCAATAACAAGCCAGAGGTACGTGTGCTGCTCAAGAACTAAGACGCTGTCTTGAAAGCGGGTGACAAAGTACACCAGGCTATTGCAAGAGGCAAGCTGTCCAAGGCCATCAGGAAAGCAAAGTGTGCGCATGCCCAGCACATTCACAGTCACTTCCTGGACAGCAAGGACACCCGACGCATGTGGAAGGGCATCCAAGATATCACCAACCACAAGACTACACCATCTGCCTGTGCTGGAGATGCTTCCCTCCCAGATCCCCTGAACAACTTCTACGTGTCTTTTGAGGCGAAAAAATGACGTTGCAGCGAAGAAGAGCACCTCTCCTCCAAATGACCAGGTGCTGTGCCTTGCAGTGGCCAATGTGAAGAGAGAGCCAAGGTTAACCTGCGGAAAGCTGCTGGATGGGTAACGTTCCTAGCAGAGTGCTCAGGGGACGTGCGGCTCAGCTGGCAGATGTTCTCACTGCCATCATCAACATCTCCCTGAGAAGCGGCGTGGTCCCAACATGCTTCAGAGCCTCCACCATTGTCCCCATGCTGAAGTAGTCATCTGTGTCCTGCCTCAATGATTACTGTCCTATTGCATTCACATCCATCGTCATGAAGTGCCTTGAGAGGCTCATCATGGGGCACATCATGTTCCTGCTACCCCCATCACTAGACCCCCTGCAGTTTGCATATAGACCCAACTGTTCTAGGGATAATGCCATCACCACTGCTCTCCATGTAGTCCTCACCCACCTGGAAAACAAGGAATTGTATGTTCGAATGTTGTTTATTGACTTCAGCTCGGCAATTGGCACAATCATACCTCAGTACCTGATAAGGAAGTTGAGCCTGTTGGGTCTAAACACCTCCCTTTGCAAATGGATTCTGTTGGGGAGACCTCAGGCAGCCCGGATCGGTAACAGTACCTCCAAGACTATCATGTGGAGCACAGGAGCCCCCAGGGCTCTATTGTTAGTCCACTGCTGTCCACTCTGCTGACCCACGACTGTGCAGCTAAACTCAGCTCAAATCACATCATCAAATTCGCTGACTACACGACCGTGGTGGGCCTCATCAGTAAGAACGACAAGTCAGCGTACAGAGATGAAGTGCAGTCACTAACGGACTGGTGTAGAGCCAACAACCTGCAGCTGAATGTTTAAAAAAAAACAAAAGAGATGGTTGTTGACCTCAGGAGGGTCCAGGGGACCACACTCCACTGAGGACATCAAGAATATCAAGTTCCTTGGAGTACACTTAGCAGAGAATCACACGGTCCCTTAACACAATCTGCATAGCCAAGAAAAGCTCAGCAGCCCCTCTACTTCCTCAGAAGGCTGAGGCAAGTTCATCTCCCACCATCCATCCTCATTACATTCCTCATAGGATGCATTTGAGAGCATCCTTTGCAACTGCATCACCACTTGGTTTGGAAGCTGTACCACCTTGGACCACAAGACCATGCAGAGGATAGTGAAGTCAGTGGAAAAGATCATTGGGGGCTCTCTTCCTACCACGATGGACATCTACAGCACACGATGCAGGCGAAAGCCAATAAACATTGTGAAGCACTCCACATGTAAACTGTTCTCCCTTCTGCCATCCGGTAGGAGGTACTGCAGCACTTGGGCCCTTACATCCAGATTGGGCAACAGCTTTTCCCCCAAGCCATCAGACTCCTAAATTCCCAGAACATTTGTGGATAGGGTTCTGTAGACTGTGAGTGCATATGTCTTAATATTTTAATGAGTTTAACTTCTAACTTATATTTATGTAAATATGCTTCATGGTCCCAGAGAAATGTGCGAGCATGGTATGAACGATACACTTCAGGAGTATGGGGTAGTTCCTCACCAATATACCATCTTAAGCAATTCCTGACAAATCACAGAGCACCTATGGCATAGGGAATATTTAAAGTGGTATGTGAGTGGAAAGAAAAAAGGTTAAGAACCTCTGCTCTAATTCCTAAATTTGTCCTGGATGGGAGCAGTTGGGGAAGACCTTGGGCAATTTGGATGTCATGAATTTGGAGGGGAGGGGGGGAAAATGGGTGGGAAAAAGAAAAAAAAGGTGGTGGAGGGCAAAGATGAATGGAAGAAGATAAAAGACAGATAAGAAGGCAGTGAAGACAACCCTTAGGATGGCGACCACAGTGGTGGAACAGCAAGGGTCTCTGTGGTTGAAGGACACACAAACGCAGCGAGGTTTTGTCACTTGCAGGTGAGGAACCCACACAGGCTGCGACTGCAGGTCACTTGAGGACAAAGGACTCTCACCAGGCTGCGGGCTGCTGGAGACTGGTTCATGAGAACAAGGTATCGGACTTGAGATTTGAAAGGAGGCAGAGGGCAAGGAAGAATTCCTCATTGTGCCGGAGGTTTGGATCTGAGCAGGCATTACCAATGATTTGAACTGAACGAGAATCTTGTGTGGCTCCAGAGGCTGCGAGAGTGTGGGTGGAGAATCCACTGACTCACAAGATGTGTGTTGGCTTGCGCGTGCAAAGCTGTTGGCACTTGGATTGCTGGAATCAGAAATTGCTCACACGTTTTAGATATCTGCCTGTGGACATTCAGTCTCCTGCGCCAGCCTCAGCTCTTCATCCATCTCATTCTGTTGATGGGCTCCTTATTAATTAAGCTCAGCAGGCCAGTGAAATCTCTCAGCTCGCGTTGGTGGATGACTACCCACCACGAGAGATCCACGTGATCTTGACACGTCGAGCCATCTGATACCGACAAAGGTGTAGCCATCCTATGACTTCCTCATCTCCGGCCTCCTGAAGTCTTTGGATCTCCTGCCAATCACAACCATCTGCTCCTCCAGCTTTGATGAGCCAGATTAAATCAGGGGCAGGATATTTAATTGTAGGCAGAAATGCCATTAAATCAGGGGCAGGATATTTAATTGTAGGCAGAAATGCCATTTGGCTCGGGGCACACCACTGGAAACAACACACTTCCAAAGTCATCTCAAGCTGTTTTGAGGGGCATTGGTAGACCAGCCAATTAGAGTGGGAGCTGTGCATGCAAGACAACAGTTCATCAGAGACCTACGTGACACTGGGCCAGAAATTTTTCCAGGCAAAAACCATGTAGATGCTGGGTTGTTGACAAATCAAGGAATGGCAGGTTTTAAATCCTCAAAATGAGACGATGACATCGAATGGACAACATGGGAGCAAATGTTGTTCATTCTACAATCTTAGCCCAGGAATTCAAATTCAAGTATTGGCAATGTCATCATGGGTTAAGCACAAAAGGCATGAGAAAGCCAATGCTTATTGTCTGAGAGCTAATCAAGAGGGGAATGGGACTTCATGGGATGCATTTTAATCTAAAGGATGCCCATCCCAGCACCTCTTCTGCAGAATAATGAGGATCTCTTCATCCTCCATCTTACAAAAGTGGAAATAAGCATACTGTACTCAGCAGTGGATCAGGCCAAAGGCTGACCTTGAGCCATCCTTGGATTGGATCACAATGAAGATAAGCTAATCAAGAAAGGATTGTCAAAAAAAAAGGCATCGCTGCCACTGGTGTCACCCAGAGAGAGAGAGAGCGGGGAGCAGAGACAGAGCTCCTCCGCAGAATTCTACTGGCCAGTCCAACTATTGATGTCTCCTTACAAGCTTTAAATGGCCAGTTAAAGGAGCCAATGGTGGTTTATTTTAAAATCCTGCAACCGTGGGATCTGGGCCCAAGATGGTGGTTCCTGTGTTTGGCAGAAGCTACAAGGGATTGTAGATTCTGGGAAAGCAAAGGATAATTGGGACAACACCCCCACTTAAGAACGATCAGAGATGACCCTAAAGGATGGTAACCAGGGTGGCGGACAAGTGAGCGGCTCTGCGCCTGAAGAATACAGGCGGCAGGCTGTTGGCAAACTGCAGAAAGTATCAGAATTGGGATGCGAGAGGGTGCCAAGGGCTTAAAGACAGGAGTTTAGATCTGGAGCTTGGGTTGCAAATGGTTTGCGCTGAAGTCTGTGTGGCTGCACAGGCTGCGGGGTTACTGGAGGTGAATCCACAGACACTGAATAACTCTGGGGAACATTCTTTTGCTTCTCTTTCTTTCAATGTAAGGGGTGCCAGGCAATTCCTTGTGATGGCAGACTGAAGTCACTTTCCTGCAATATTACATCTCTTTTATTACATGACAATAAAGAAATCTTGAATCTTCTTGGTTACTTCAATGACAGAACTGGAAAAGCAGTCACCCCTAGAAAGAGGCAAACTGGCAAAGAAAGAATAAATAAAGTTAGCACCATTGGACCTTTCCTGACAAAATGTTTAGAACTCAGCCTTGTCAAAATCAACACATTGTTTTTTTTTAATAGAAAAAAAGTTAAAGATCCCATGGCACTGGCACCTGTTAGATTACATCATCAGGCAAAGGGGAGAGAGATTGTACAGATGTCCACATCAGTCATATCATTACAGAACCTGACAAGTGCTACACCAATCAGGTTTAATCCAGTCTATCATCTCCATCAGCCTTGCCCAATGCCAAAAGAAGCACTTTACCAGCAAATCTACCTTGCAATAAACCAGATTTCACACCTGTGAAAATAACTTGCGGTATTCTACCAGAGAACTCTGGGACTGGTCCAATGTGAAGGATCATAAGATCTCCAGGAGCTAATTAATCCCAAATTTAATGGTCTCTCAAAAGGATACGAGACAAATCTCCCCAGATCTAGAGGCCAAAGTCCAATAACAAATAAAGACCTGATGCACTGAAGATGAATGAAAAGACCACGTGACATCCAGCAGCTATAACCATGAATCACATGGATTCCTCAGTGGTGTCAAAAACACTAACTGCTCAAACACCCATCCCACTGAATGCCATGAACAGGGGACAGAGAGGCTGCCAGCACCCAAAAAAATCTTCAATCAAAACTCTGCCTTTGACGTGACGTCCTTGACTCTATCTCACAACATCTCCATTTCACAGCATGCCACATGATACAATCTTGTTGCCTCCCAAGCCCTGAAAGAGGTCAAAAAGATTATCTGATAGTTGATAGACAACAAAACCTCTGGCATAGATAGAATCCTTGGTAAAGTACTAAAACATTACAGAGATTATCTCATTCCCCCATCCACAACCCAATTCGGGAAGAGCAGAGCCATCCCCATGAATCTCACAATCCAGTTGATCCTCAAGAAAAGAGACAATTTTGATGGTGGTATTGAAGAATGGGGTCATCCTTCTGCCTATTACAGTTAAAGTTATTGTAAGAGCTCCCAGAACAAGGACTTGCATGGTGACTTCATTGATCAATATGAAAAACAGATATTAACTTCACTATTTCACATATCCAAGAAGAATGTGGGGAGCACAATGAACCCCTAAACAAGACCTCTCAATCTTGAAGAGGCATTTAAGTTTTCCAACTGAGAAGGATTATGGAAAACTCTGAAATGTTGGCCATCCCCAGAAGTGTGTTACAATTCTTTATCTGCTGCCTAATGATTTGCAAGCTGTGACCCAAATCAACATTCCAAACCCAAATCACAGAATGGACTGGAACCAAATAAGGACACATCATTGCACAAAACATCTTTGCAGTATTTCTTGCTACAATTCTGCTGCTCATCTCACTTAGCTCCAACTGGAGAACAGTCGAGCTTCAAGATTAGTAAGTAACCATTCGCCTCTTGATGGTGCACTCTTTAACTAACGTTATTCCTCCCATCAATGATCAAGTTACACGGAGCAGTAGTGCAATGCTATTGCAGTGCCTGTGACCAGAGTTTGAATCCTGTGCTGTCTGTAAGGAGTTTGTACGTTCTCCCTGTGTCTGCATGAGTTTTCTCCAGGTGCTTGTTTTCTCCTATCCTTCATAAAATGTACAGGGTTTGTAGGTGAACTGGTGTATTTGGGTGGCACGAGCTCATGGACCAAAAGGGTATTACCATGCCGTATGTCCAAATTTTAAAAATTATACAGGGATACCTTTTGCACCTGTACACTTGGCAACCAGGCTCCCAGGCTACATTAGTTTCTTATCAAAACCATGGGCCTTACTGTCCAGAAGACAAAAGATCCTCCAACAATTCACAGCTCCTCTCCTCAGCAAAACACTACAAGCTGGCACTCAAAACCACTGACAGGATCCAGGAAACTTGAATCACTTTCCATATCTGGGGAGCCACAGCCGAAAAAGTTGAAGCTGATGATAAGAATCATAATGACCACAGGTATCCCAGTACAATATTTGGCCAATTGGAGAAGAGGTGTGTTTGAAGACCAACATTTAGTTTTTGCACTATTGCTCAGTTTATTGTGCAACAGTAGGTTACATGAACATACCTAAAGGAACCAATTCAAAGCACTGTAGAAAATTGTCCAAATGACTAGGCAAAGCATGTCAGCAACTTCTATAACCTCTCCCAGGCTAGCATCCAAAGTCTGAACCCAGCTCCAAGTGACAGGCTACATTTCTGAATGCTCAACTCCCAAAATCTATTTCAATCACCTGAATTCTTTATTTCGGTCTACAAGGGAATCTCTTCCCATGAACTGGCATGAGTGTCTGTTTTAGAGATCTTATTTTAGACATACAAATAATGTGGCCTGGCTACATGTGACAAGGGACTCCATGCTGGGGATATTGGCCTGGAAAGGTGGGAGGGGTCGCTGAGAAATCACCAATCTGCTGGTCGAAGAAATGCCACATGCATCCCCATTAGCACATTCAAAAGGTTCCCAGAAGGACTAAAAATCCCTTCAAGAACATTCTCGGTCTCCTTGAAACAATGCAATTTCATCATTTGCTTAGAACTGCTCAGAATGGAGTCTAAACATCCAGGAAAACAGTGAACATCACAAGTCCACATGAAGCAAGCACCTGGCGGCTGTGCACAATGAAAGCGTGTATAATTCCCAAACAAACTATGCATCTCATTGAACTTCAGCTGCACCCCATGTGCCAGGATCTTCAGATCCAGCATTGAACTTGGTCATCTCAGAATGTAGGCAACTGTGACGCAAGCAAGGATTCCTTGATCCTGAGGGACTGTCTGAGAAGAAGAAACTTATCAAGAAAATTAATTATTCCTGCCTGAAATTAAAATTATATGTCTTTCCATGTAAAATACAGTAAAACCCCTGGTTTCTGGTACCTACGAGGATTGGTAGATGTAGGATAAGTGAGTTTTCCGGTTGCTTGAGACTCACTCTTACAATGCCTAACTAATTCACCTGCATTTAGAATAAACAGTTTAAAAGATAAAAATACTATATTGTTTTTGCACTGAATAAGCTCCACTTGCATAAATATACAAACCAGAAAGCATTTTTATTTACAGTCACATTCATTGAAAACATTTAACCATCACTTCATCTGCCCTCCACGGAGCCCAACAATAACATTATAGATAATTAACCCCTTCTTCCCAAGTTTACAAATAAAGCCTGACGAATATACTAATAAAGATTAAAAAAAAACTTTCTAAGCAGGGATAAGGAGACCCTTTAAGAGAGTCATCCCAACAATGAACAGCATCAACCAGCTCGTCATTCTGGGCGATGCCATTTTATTCAAATACAACTTTATTCAAACAGCTGCTACGAGCAAAGCATGATCCAGGCACTCCGCTGGCTGAATATTTTCTCCCATCTTCAAAGGTTGATGTGTTACTTCAGAAAACATTCACTTTTACAATTCGAAATATTTATTTAATTCTCTTTAAAAAATCCAATATGCTTATTTTCTTCTTTTTTTCCCTGGATGCACGAATTTAGGATAACAGGGGGTTTACTGCATATTTCTAGATGCTCAATGTAGTGCTACTACTTCTTTGCCAGTTCTTTGGGATCAAAAATAATTTCCATTCTGAATTTATGGGTTTTGAGGGAGCCGACGAGACCAATATTGAAAAAGCTGATCCTTCCATAGATGGAGCAAGCAACAAGTTGTGGGGGGTTGGGGGAGATTTGAAGGTGTAACATCAGTCTTCAACTTGATCAAAATTTATTTGTCCCAAAACCTGGACTTGTATTTCTCAATATCATGAGTCCATTACTCAGTTCAGGTTATCACACTATATGAAATGTGATTGTGCAGGAGAGGGTGCAGAGAACATTCACCAGGTTCTCTAGGATAGAGTATTTCAGATATGAAGAAAGGTTGAGTCTGTTTTCTCTGAAGCAGGTGAGGTCAAGAGGGGAAATGATGGAGGTAAATAAAATGATGAGCATAGATACAGTAGATTGCAGGAATCTTCTCCCTATAATTAGAGGTAGAAAAAAAATAGGATATAGATCTAGGGTAAGTGGTAAGAGATTTAGAGGGGAATCGGAGATATGGTGGGCTTAATGGCCTGTTTGCATGCAGTAAGATTCAATGACATTATAACCATATGGGCTTCTGCCCGGACCGGGCCCGCCGCCTTCCCCTCGCTTCTGCCCGGACCGGGGCCTCCGCCTGCTTCGCTCTACCGAGGCCGGGGCCGCCGCCACCTTCCCTGTGCCCGGACCGGGGCCGCCGCCTTCTTCTTTCTGCCCGGACCGGGGCCTCCGCCTGCTTCGCACTACCGAGGCCGGGGCCACTGCCTCCCCCTCGCTTCTGCCTGGACCTGGGCCTCCGCCTGCTTCGCTCTACTGAGGCCGGGGCCACCGCCTCCCCCTCGCTTTTTACATTTTACACCCCAGTTACACAGCAGTAAGAAAGGGTGCGACTTGGTCAACCCCGTCAGATTCCAACCGGGTCCCTGACCTACCTCAGAGGTAGTCAGAGAACCCAATTAAACTTACCTAGGCCATGTCCACAGGTGATTTGCGACCAGGAATGGTCCGACCTAGGAGGGGAGGCAGGCCCCTCCAGCCCGGGTAAGAAACCTGCATAGGAGAAGGCCAATCTGATATAAAACCTACGACCCAAGGACCTCGCTGCCATGTCCCAGCTTGCTTGGACAGGGCACACGAACCATGGGTGTAAAGGGTGGGGCCAGTACTGCGCTCACTGTACTCCACCTAAAAGCTCCTTTGCGCAGGCCCGAGGACAGGTCCACGTCCTCCCCCTCAAAAAAAAGATAACCATATAACAATTACAGCACAGAAATAGCCCCTTCTAGTCCATACTGAACACCTTCTCCCATCTAACCCCACTGACCTACACACAACCCATTACCGTCCATTCCTCTCCCATCCATGTACATATCCAGCCTCTCCTTAAATGCTAATAATGAGCACGCCTCTGTCACTTCGTCTGGAAGCTCTTTCCACACACCCACCACTCTCTGAGTAAAGAAGTCCCCACTCATGTTTCCTCTAACCCTCAACTCATGTCCTCTTGTTTGTATCTCCCCATTTAAGGAAAAAGCCTCCTCACGTCCACTCTATCTATACTCCTAATAATTTTTAAATACCTCAATCAAATCCCCTCTCAACCTTATATGCTCCAAAGAATAAAGACATAACCTTTCCCTATAACTTAGGCCCTGTAACTCTGGCAACATTCCAATAAATCTTCTCTGCACTCTCTCCAATATGCTGATATCTTTCCTTTACTTTGTTGACCAAACTGTACACGATACTCCAAGTTTGGCCTCACCAGTGCCTTGTACAATTTTAACATAACATCTCAGCTCCTATACTCAATGCTCTGATTTATAAAAACCAACACACCATAAGCTTTCTTCATCACCATAATGAACCATTATTCCTAGATTCCTCTGATCTACTGCACTTTTCAATGTCCTACCTTTGACCATACATGCCCAATTTTGATTAGCCCTCCCAAAATGTGACCCAATTATCAACAAGCAAACTGGCTTCCAAAATGGTGGACATGCTGTGGAAAATGCTGGAAATTGACTTGCATCCAACATAGGTTTTTATCTGAGCTGGTGACATCATTTCCTGTTCATGTGACAGAAGCAGTGATGTATATAAGACCAGCATGCAAGCCTGGAGGGGTCAGTCTTCCACGAGACTCCACAGTCTTCCACTCGACTTCCCCACATATACATCAATTCAACAACGTGTACAGTGACGGCTATAGTTCCTCACATTTATCTGCATTAAACTTACTAATCAAATTTACTACCACATCATCCAGATCATTAATGTATATGACAAACAGTAATGGACCCAATACTGAACCCTGAGGCACACCACTAGTCACCGGCTTCGAATCTGACAAACAGTTATCTACCACGATTCTCAGCATCTCCCATTCAACCATTCTTGAATCCATTTTACTACTTCAATATTAATAACTACTGATCCTAGAGAATATCTCATCAGGATCTGGAAACTTATCCACCTTTATTTTCTTTAAAATGGCCAGAACTTCCTCTTCTTTAATTATCATCGTTTCCATAACTTCCCTACTTATTTCCCTTACTTTACACAGCTCAATATCCTTCTCCTTAGTTAATACTGAAGAAAAAAAAATTGTTCAAAATCTCCTCTATTTCCTTTGGCTCCACGCATAACCTTCCACTCTTCCTCTCGGGGACCAATTTTATCCCGCACTATCCTTTTGCTCCTAATATACCTGTAGAAACGCTTTGGATTTATTTTCATCTTACTTAACAAAGCAACTTTGTATCTCCTCTTAGCCTTTCTAATTTCCTTCTTAAGATTCTTTTTACATTCCTTATTTACTTCATGCTGTCTATACTTTTTGTACAATTCTCTCTTTTTCTGAACCATATTTCCAATAACCCTTGAAAACCATGGCTCCCTAAAACTTTTAACCTTTCCTTTCATCCTAACAGGGACATTCCGTCTCTGTAACCTTAAAATTTCACCTTTAAATGCCCTTGAATTTCTTTCTACATCCTTCCCATAAGACAATTTATCCCAGTCCACCCCTTCCAAATCCATTCTCATCTCCTCAAAACTAGCCTTTCTCCAATCAAAAAATCTCAACCCTGAGTCCAGACCTATCTTTCTCTATAATTATTTTGAAATGAATAGAATTGTGATCACTGGACCCAAAGTACTCCCCAACACACACACCTCCGTCATCTGACCTATATCATTTCCTAATAGCAGATCCAACACTGCCCCTTCTCTAATTGGTACCTCTATACATTGAGGTAGAGAACTATCCTGCACACATTTACAAACTCCAAACCATCCAGCCCATTTACAGTATGGGTGTCCCAGTCAATGTATGGCAAGTTAAAATCTCCCACAATCACAACCCAGTCCTTCCTACAAATATCTGCTATTTCATTACAAATTTGTTCCTTCAATTCCCTCTTCACATTAAGTGGTCTACAATACACTCCCACAGATGTTGCCATTTCTTTCCCACTCCTCAATTCCACCCATAGTGCTTCTCTAGACAAGCCCTCTAATCTATCCTTCCAAAGCACTGCTGTAATATTCTCACCAACAAGCAATGCAACACCTCTCCCTCTTGTTCCCCCTATTCTATCATACCTGAAGCAACAAAATCCTGGTATGTTTAGTTGCCAATCACACCCCCTCCTGCAGCCATGTTTCATTAATGGCTACCACATCATAATTCCAAGTATCTATCCATACTCTAAGCTCATCTACTTTTCTCACAACGCTCCAAGCATTGAAATAAATACAGTTAAGAAAATCTCCTCTTTGCTCTCCGTTGATTTCTAATGGTGCATACAACTTCTCTGTCTTCAATTTCATTCTTTTCCCCTACATCTATTCTTTCACTCTGGTTTCCCCTCCCCCTTCATATCTAGTTTAAACCCATTGGAGCCACACTAGCAAACCTACCTGCAAGAATATTTGTCACTTTTCAGTTAAGATGCAAACCATCCCATCAGAACAGTTCCCACCTTCCTTGGAATTTTATAAAGCCCTCCCTCCTGCACCATGTTTTCAGCCACATGTTTAGCTGCACGATCTTTCTATTTATTACCTCACCTGCACGTGGCACTGGGAGCAGTGCTGAGATTGCTATCCTGGAGGTGCTGTCCTTTAACCTAACTCCCTAAACTCACCATACCCTTCCTCCCCACAGCATTGGTCCCCACATGGACCATGACATCTGGCTGCTCTCCCTCCCCCCTCAGTTTACCATGGACTCGATCCCGTACCCTTGCACCAGGCAGGCAACATACCATATGAGATATCTGATCTCCTCCACAAAACATTCTATCTGTACTCCTAACTATAGAATCCCCTATCATAATCCTGTGCCTTCTCTTATCCCTTCCCTTCTTAGTCATAGGACCAGTCTCCATGCCAGAGACCTGATCACTACAACTCAGCCCTGGGACTTCAACCCCCTCAACAGTAGCCAAAGCAGTATACTTGTTCTTTGGGGGACTCCCACCTCTGCCTATCTATTACCTTTCCTCTTAACCGTAATCCAACTACCCTCCTCCTGACTCTTAAGTATAACATTATCCCTATAGCTACTATCTATTATCCCCTCGACCTCCCGAATGCTCCTAAGCCCATCCAGCTCCAGCTCCAATTCTGCAACCTGTTCATTTAGGAGCTGAAGCTGGATGAGCCTCTCACATATGAAATCCCTGGGATCGCTGCCAGTTTCCCCAATCTCCCACATCATACAAGTGGAGCATTTCCTTGCCCTTCCTTCCATCTCTTTTCTTTCCCCTAATCTACTCTCTTACTAACTAAAAACTATTTCCACTAGCCCCTCTTAATTTTAGCTGTTTTACTAACTCTCTCAACTCTAACTACTTTGGTAGGTCCCCAAATACTAGTAGCTCACTCTGATCCTATTTCTTTTTTTTTAAACTCTAAATTCTTCCACTAACTAACTCCATTCTCTCACAATTCCACTCTGTAACTAAACTTTTCTTCCTAACTCACCGACCTCCTACCCCAAATCATTTTAAAAAAATCCTACCCTCTCTTTTTTTTAAAAAATCTAGCTCTTACTCACCTACACCCTTCTCTTTTACCCTCTAACCTTTTTTACTCCTTAAAACTTTATACTAACTTAAAAAAAAACTCCCTAACTTTTTTCTGCAATCTATTTATTTATTATTTTTAACACTATACTTCCACCCTACTTATATTAATAGTGTATCTCCTGGGGGAGATACTAAGAAAAATCCTTTAGCCAATTTAGGAAAAACTTGCAATCAAAAATCTCAGGAGATCACTGTAACTTGTTATACAAGAACAATGTCCTTTTATCATAATCTATTTAATTATTTATAATTAATTGATACCCTGTTCTCTGTTGTTCCAATTGGGCCTTGTCGATCTTGACTCTGCCCCGCCACTACTGCTGCTTCAACCAGACCGCACGAGGCTTGGACTCCCCACCTCTACTCGCTGAGACTCCTGCCTCGACTCCTCACTGACCCCATTCCTCTCCCCTACTCCATTCCTCATCTCCTGCATGCTCCTTCTCCTCTTTGAGCATCATAGCCCAGGAATTCCCTGGATTTAGTGGGGTCATTGAATACTTTCCAAGAGGTTCTGTGCATAATCTTGAATCTTTTCCTCCATTAACCTGCTATTCTGACATGCTGGAAGCCACAATCTGCCACTATTTACATCAATGCAGTCGTGGTGGAACGTGTATCAAGCTTCATATTCCTTGACGACCACATTATCGGTGACCTCACCTGGTCACTAAACTCTTCCATACTGATCAAATAGGTGCAACAGTGCCTTTATTCTCTGCTGAGCATGAAAAAAGTACACCTCTGTTCCAGGATATTGATGGATTTTTACTGCTGTACTATTGAGAGCATTACTTACCTCTGGCATCTCAGTGTGGTATGGCAATTGTCTCGTGTCGCACTGTAAAGCACTTCAGCAGGTGGTGAAAACTGCCCAGTGGTTTACCATTGAAAACATCCATCAGGAACACTGTCTGGCCAGGGCGAAGTCCATCAAGGATGCATCACACCCAAACTATGGACTTTTTACTCTTCTTTCATCCGGTAGGCGCTACAGGAGCATTCGCTCTTGAACCAGCAGGTTCAAGAAAACCTTTTTACCCAGAGACCATGACTGTGCTGAACCTTAAATCACAGCCCTGAGTGGTACAGCACTCACATTATAGTTTTCTTGGTGAAGGCACTTATTATTTGCACGTAGTTATTTGTACATAGCACTATTTATTAACTTCTGGTTAGATGCTACTTGCATTTCATTGGCTTTGTATTTTACTTGGCACAATGACAATAAAGTTGAATCTGATCTCATCTCTTCCCGTGAACTTGGAATTCAGGGGTTGGGCAAACAACGTGTCTGCCCAACAGAGGCAAGTGTGTTAATGCAAGTACAGCGCACCAAGAGATTTATCTTGGTTTTATTTAATATCTTCACTTGCTCAAGAAGAAAGCAAATAAAGAAAATAAATTTTCCTTCTTTGAAGCTGAGATTGGTAACGAGGTACACAGAACATGCAGCAGTTGCCCTGGAGGATACGACAAGTTGCTTCCACTGAGACTGTTGATTTAATGCAGACCATTACTATTAGGCAAACATAGACAAAGTCAGTGATGAAGGCTCCCTCATTCTATTAGAGATGCTCAGCATGGTGATTTTGATTTTAAAAAAACGGAACAAATAAATACAGTCTCTGCGGGTCAGGAAGCATCTGTGGACAGAGGCACCGTCAACGCTTCAGCTCAATAGTCTTACAAGCATTTTCTACTGCCATTTCAAATTCACAATATCTACAGATTTTCTGTTTAAATTCTTGCTTTAAGAATTTTTTGGAAGGCAAATTGGATTTAAATTGTGCAAACATTTCCTACTCTCCAAAGATTTACTGACTTCATTAAATAAAGGAAAACTGTGAGAGTGTGTTAGACACAGCAAGTTCTTACAATTAAAATCCAGTTAAAAGGAAGAATGAACATGGACATAATGCACTGGAAGCAAAACTGCATACTTTAAATTTAGACATGCATACAGCATGGTAACAGGCCACTTCGGCCCACGAGTCTGTGTTGCCCGATTTACACCCAATTAACTTACACCCCTGGTACGAATCAAACAGTGGGAATGAAATCGGAGACCCCAGGGAAAACACACACAGACACGGGGAAAAACGTACAAACTCCTTACAGACAGCGCATGATTTGAACCCCGGTCCTAATTGCTGACGCTGTAAAGGCACCGACCTACAGCTACAAGCATAAGAAAGCAGAGGTAATAAAAATAATAAATAATGTATTCTACCAATGGAACCATTACTCGGTTTTGAATCTATTCACCAGATTGTATTTATTTTGACATCAAAAGAATTTACATTTTCAGAATTAAGTTATCAATATGTGATAGCATCAATTACTTAAATAAATGGACAAATAAATTTCAGAAAAATACATTATACATCAAAAGAGAAACTGGAAAATTATTGCAATGATCATGGTATTTTATTCTTCTTAATATGGAAGATTCTATTGTGGAGGTATCCTGATCAGAAGCAACCATAATCTGAGAATAACGCAAGAAAATATTTTGTGATTCAATTTGTTAAAAAGGAGACGCAAATTGAACATTTCACATGCAGGTGAGATCACATTCAATAATCCTGAAAAATCAGTTGTGCATGATTAGTTAAGATGAGACAGGAAAGAAAATTTGTACATCTTGCTAATTATGATTGCCGGATTCAGTTGGTTCTGCTACTGTTCATTGGAAGAGTTGCACTGATGCAACATCATTAACATCTTTTTCAGAATGTCCTGAAGTACCTTATGCTAATGAACATGCTGGCTGCATAATACTTGTTGCATCTTAGGAAGATTGGTTGTCAATTTATGCATATAACTTCGTTTAAACAGCAGAATACATTAATGACCAGAAAATTCATTATGACAAAAATCTTGAGTGAAGATTAAGCATTGGCTGGCACATGAGGGTTCACCTCCCTTCTCTAAAGCACATTGCTCTAGGGTTCTTGACCATGAGAAGGATCTTCATCGGAGGAACTTGTCTAGTATCAAAGAGTTTTGGCTGCATGCTAAGGCAATAGCATGTGCCAGCAACCGTGGAAATTGAGTACTCTTGGACAAACCACAGCAGTGCTGCAAAAGGTTTACTGTTCTCTGGCCCAGCAAATGCCCTTGAATGCCATATATTCCCAACAACACCAGTTATTGCTTGATACACAACCATCTTGATCACCTATTGAAAATGCCTATTAGAGTTCATCTCCAATATTTGCACCCTCTTCCAAAAATTCTTTCAACTGTATTTCACAGCTTGCATGCAATGCTAGCTATTTGATGATAGAAGGCAAATTAAGAAATTGCACGAAATATCTCACAATAAATCACTTTCCACTCCCCTCGAGCTCAACCTGACACAGAGGGAGAATAGATTGCATATCCAGTATCAGAGCTGCTGCTAGAGGCTGAGCTTTATGTTCCTTAGGTACATGGGTGGCACAGTTGGCATAGGGCAGCACTCTTAGCATAGCAGTTAGTGCAAAGCTATTACAGCACCAGTGACCCAGGTTTGAATCAGGCGCCATCTGTAAGGAGCTGGATTTTATTCCTGTGGTTTTCCTCTGGTCCTCCAGTTTCTTCCCACCCTTCAAAAAGGAATGGGGTTTGTAGGTTAATTGATGTATTTGGGCAGCAAGGGCTTGTGCACCAGAAGAGCCTGTTACTACATTGTATTTCCAACTTAAAATAAATTATATAATCTCCAGTTACTTGCCCACATTGATGCAAAGGCCAAGAAAGTGAACCAAGTATTTTATTTCCTCAGAAGCCCAAGGGCGTTTGCCACCTCACCAGTATCCCTTAACAACTTCTATTTCTGCACACTGAAAACATACTATCATGGTTGTTGGTTCACTGTGTGGTAAGAATTGTTCTGTAAAAAACTTAGAGGGTTGTGAACACAGCTCAGACCACCACATGTACCACCTCTCCTCTCCATTGACTTCATCCATAACTTTTACTGCTTTGGGAAAGCAACCAAAATTAAAAGACTCATCGCACCCTGGCTACACCCTCTTCACTTCCCCTCCCTTCTGTCAAGAAGATTCATGTTTATGAGATCATACACCACCAGATCAAAGATTACTTCTTTCCTGCCACTATCAGAATCCTAAATGAACCCCACATTACATCATCTTTGTTCCATATTAACTGATTTTTTTTTTCTGTATCTGCACTTTTGTACTGTGTCTTACTTGTCATACTATGTATGAGATGTCTACTGGAGTGCTCCCAAACAATCTTTATCACAGAATATTGGTGCATGGGACAATAAACATCAACTTGATGGTGGTAGTATCCTCACATTTAATCTCCTGTTTCACATCCTATCTACTCTAAACCTACACATATTTCTCCATTACCTGCAAAGATGGGATAAGCATCTACTTATTGCCTGACATTGCCTGACATCCCTACCCTTGGACAACAGAATATCTTTAATGGGAGAGGTGAACAGATGGCTATACAGAATTAAGAGTTTGATGCATTCAAAAGCCTGTTATAACAACAACAGCAGACTGGCCCAAGACTTTGCACAGAGCTGAGTGCCTACCCTTTCCAGGGTGAATATCATCAATCAGGGATTTGATTGAGGATGAGAACACTAAACTAGAACTGAAGGGCTTACTATACTGGATGTCAACATGGACTTGATAGACCAATGCCTTCCATCTGTGCTATAGTGGTTGTATAATTTGGTGATGGTCAGTGTCAGAAAAAAACTAAGTATAGGACTGATCGAGAATGAGGATTTCAAGCTGTGGTGAAAGGAATCAGATAAACCACCTCACCCTTTAATTGGCTGCTTATCCTCTTGCTGGCAATGAGGTGCTGTTGACGGCAGGTTGTGCAGTGTTCCAACGTACTAGGACCCAACGTACTGATGTCATCGTGAAGAAAGCATGACAGTGCCTCTAATTCCACAGGAATTTGCAGCAGTTTGGGCTTGACATTGGAACCATTGGCCAACTTCCACAGACGTGTGGCGGAAGTTGTGCAGACTTGCTGCATCCTGGCCTGGCACGAATACCTCTGAGCAGAAAACTCTGCAAAAGGTAGTGGACACAGCCCAGTACATTACAGGCAAAACTTTCCCCACCATCGAGGACATCAACATGGAACACTGTCGTTGAACAACAACAGCAATCATCAAGGATCCACACCACCAGGACATGCTCTGTTGTCGCTGCTGCCATCAGGAAAGAGATATAGGCACCACACACAAGACTTGTATCACCAGGTTCAAGGACAGTTTCTACTCCTCCACCATCAGACTCGAACAACAGACTCAGAGACCCACTTAACTCTTACTTTGAACTATATAACTGGATTTTTTTTTGTATTTGCACAAGTTTGTTTACATTTCTCTTTTGTATGCATATAGTTTTTTTTTAGTACATGTTGCACTGCCAATAAGTAGAAATTCTGTCTGGCCTGCAGGAAAAATAATCTCAGGGTAGTGTATAGAATATCATGTATGTATTTTGAAAATAAATTTGAACTTGACCTTAAAGCAACAAGCCACCACAAACCTCTGCTCACACTCCTGAGCCATTCCTGAGGTATAGTGTTCTGTATGCTGATGGCCTGCTGTTTTATATTTTGCACTGCAGCATTGCTTTCATTGCATGTTCTAAAAAACACAAAGTGCCGGGGTTATTCAGTAGGTTAGACATCATCTGCTGAGGATCCTCAGGTTTGCCTGTATTTTTTTTTTACTTCAGATTTCTAGTGGTTGCAGTTTTGATCCACTTCAATTCATCATCAGCCCAAGCAGGAACAGATTACGTACTGAAGTCAACAATTTGATGGTCAATGGACTGCCCTTAACCATATAACCATTTACGGAGCGGGAACAGGTCATGTTAGTGTTGTTTGGCTTTCCATAGTGACACCAACACAAATTGAACAAAGGACCACAAACCAACATCTGCACCAGATGTTGCATGATGTGTTGCCAAATAAATGCAGGTAAATAGAAACAGTGGACAAGCAGAAAGATAGTCAGATGTAATGGGTTGAAGGAGTCTTTCCTGTGCTGTACAATAACTCTACAACTTTCTAAAAATAAGTTCCAGTGTTTTACTGAAGACTATCCAAAGAAAACACAGAGCTTTGTGTGCAGTGCAGGAGTTCCCATAATGCTGGCTATCATTGATTGAATGTAGATAACCTTGCAGATGTCTTATATCAACACAGAGGTTCCATCTCATAAGATTTAGGTGATATCTGGCCATTAGAAACTTGTACAAATGAGCATCCACTATCCTGTACAGTCTACTGTACTACTGCATTGGAGCCACCATGGAAAACCAATTGACCACATGATCGATGAACTAATGTGATATCTATGTATTCTTGGGCACTGGTTACACCACCTTCTCAGCAGTGAGTTCCAATATACAACTCTAAAAATATCTTTCCCCTTAAATCTCCTTCCTCTCCCCTTAAAACTTATGCCTTTGCTTTTGGTACCACCTATCAAGGAAAAAAATGGTATGATCTCCTCGCTTATTTAAATCTCCATTTTTAAAAGATTCTCACTTATTAGATGTTGCCTTACCTCCAATCATCTACCTTCATAATTGAAATCTGTTAGCTCCCAATTTTTGACCTTAGTTCAAGAATCTAACTTATCCCTTTCCATAACTACTTTGAAATTTACAGAATTATGGGCATGGTTTTCAAAAGGTGTTCCTCTACCAACACTTTCACCACTTGGCTTTAGGAATTGAAACTGGGCAAGGTTCTGCCCGATCTCCAAGATTCATGATTGGTATTTTTGTTTGGGTGTTGCCTCAAAAGACTTTCTTGGATGCACTTAACAAATTCTGCTCCATTAAGTAAATCCAAGTCATTATCAGGAATGTTAAAATCTCCCACTTCTATAACCTTTCTTCTTGAACATCCTTCTGCAATTTGCATACTTCACTGTCTCCCAGTTCCCACTGGGAAGCCTATAGTATAACCCCAGCTAATCATTCACTCCTCTCATTCTTCACCAAACCACACAGTCTCATTCAATGATTCTGCCAGGATATCCTCTCTTAACGTCTGCAAAGATGTCCCTCTTATCAGATGCAAGAACCTCTCTCCTCCTTTGCATCTCCCAATCAGTTCTGAAACTGCCGTACCCCAGAATATTAAGCTGCTAGTCCTGCTCTTTTCCCAATCAAAAGTTGTCTGATTGGAATATCATTTTCATGTGCCAATCCATGTTCTAATCTTACTTGCCTATAAACTAAATGCAGTCAGGCCTGCCAGCCTTCCTGTGCTTCCCAACCTGCTTCTGTCTCCTCTGTTCACTAATCTTCCCTGACTTATCCGGTCAGTTCCTCCTGCCCCCCCCCCCCCCCCCCCACCTTCTGCCCTTCTATTAAATTCTCCATCCTTAGCTAGATTAGTTTAAATCCACCCAAATGGTATGAGCAATGGCATTGGTCCGATGCTTTATGTAACTGTATAGTGTGACAAATATCTCCAGGTGAAGGAAGTCACCACCAAAAATGGCCGTGGTGACCTTGATAGGCATTAACAATGCATTCCTTTCCCGGCTGGTAAGATTGGAGTTGTGGCTGCACCCATGAGGCAGATTTTGGTAGAGGTGTCTGGCCCACAATGAGAGTTGGGTAGGGGGAATCGCTCCCAGAAAACTTTGAATAGCCAGAGTATCTTGCTATGAGTTTTGTCCCTTCTCCTTCTCCATCTTTCAGAAGTTTTTTTTTAAACTGTTCAAGGTTACTTCTGCCCAATCTCCTACCAGACCTCACTGCAAGCAAAATGACCAACCTACGCATATCTGTGTGAAACCTGTTCGACTAGAGAACTGAAGCCTGGAGAAAGAATCTACAGTGGGCCTCTGCAACTTGATTCAGCACTGACATACCTTAAAACTCTTACAGTAAAAGTAATAAAGGATCAACTAATAACTGGTTGATGACAATTTTACACGTGCTGGCAGAAGGAAGAGTGCAGTGAGAGATGGGTGCCTTCCTTGCAAACCTGATTAATCATGTGTTGAGCAATGAAAGCCAAAATTATAATGCAAGAGTCTAACCAGTCTTGTGAAACAAATTATGCCATGATCTACATAGGTTTGCCAGAAATTAAGTGAACACCTACTGTTAGGAGGAATGCATATACTCTTTTATGTAGTAAAAGTGCTAACAGCTTATTACAGAGCATCAACTGAAACATTACAGCAATGGTCTGTGTGTCCTCCCAGCACATATGAAGTAACCCGAAAGACTGAAAAAAAATTAAAGACTTTATCTTAACTGGACCCACTGCCTTTTTAAATGTTTAAAGTATCCACAGAACTACACATACGCCTGAATATACATTGTATCATTCTAGTTAAAAGACTACATTCATGTACAATCCTCTTAAGGTTCAGTTGACCTTGAATTTTGAAATGCAACAAGAAAGGAACACGATCGTCTTTCCTGCTTCATGACTGGTTTTAGCACCTGTATCAGTCCTTCAACCTCGGGTTAGTTCAGTTCTGAATGTCAAACAGATAACTAATGGGATGGGATTCTTGAAATGCACACTAGATTTGCAAAATTGATCTTTTCTTTCCCCCCCCACCTCAATCTGATCAAGTGCAACTTGGAAAGAAAGATCAAGAATTCAGACAGAAATAATTCACAAATCAGACATATTGGAAAGCTAAAAAGAATGTTTGAATTTATACAGGTGCTGAGTTTTCAGAAATGTATCTATTGTTGTAACAATTGGAGGGCCATTTCCAAATGAAAAATCACCCACGCGTTTGGACAGGTATGATGAGAACATCACCTTCCTCAATCCAAAATCTACCTGTCAAGCAGGAGCCAGAACACAGGTTCTTCTCAAAACAATGTTCTCTTTTATTAAATGGTATTCCCAGTTGGGTTTTGCAGCAGTCTGGATTTCTGAGTAAATAATCTTGTATAAATACTACCAGTCGTAACTAAGGATTCAATAAAAATTCATCTCAGTTGGATGCAGTTTGATTTTGGAAACGAGTCAAGAACCAGAACTGCCTATGGAAATAGCTCCATTAGCCTTGAGTAATAGGAAATTACAATGATTTCTGATCTCTTTCCTTCATTATAGCTGCGTAGCTTTTTATCTCTCTCTCTCTCTCTCTCTCTCTCTCTCTCTCTCTCTCTCTCTCTCTCTCTCTCTCTCTCTCTCTCTCTCTCTCTATCTCTCTCTCTATCTCTCTCTCTATCTCTCTCTCTATCTCTCTCTCTATCTCTCTCTCTATCTCTCTCTCTATCTCTCTCTCTATCTCTCTCTCTATCTCTCTATATATAGATATAGATATCTATCTATGTATAAAGTCCAAAATTGAAACCCTGAACCAAGAACAGATTTAAAAAAAAGAATCACACACTGGTGGAGATGACTCTCAATTCCACAAGTTAGAATGTGGGGCATCCTAATCTCTTGAGATGGGATAGCCCTGCAACTTCTGGTGCCCTCTCATTTTCATATAACTAAGAATGAATGCAGGGAGCAATGTCTCATTCCAGGCCAAATATGTCAGTCTGCTATCTGGGGCAAATGACACAGCAAATCAGAAAAGTGCACTTCCTCCAGACAGTAGTTTGGTTTTAGAAATCAAATCCTTGGCAGACAAGCCTTGCAATTGGTCGAAGCTGCCAAGGATTATATTCAAATACTGAAATACAGGTATACCTTTTGGCAAATAGAACAACAATTTTTGCTGCTTCTGTTTTAGGCAAAAACAGTTGGCCTTCAATAGCACCATGTGACCACACAATATTAATTCCAGTACTGCAATCTTCTATAGATTATAACTTCCTTTTCCTTTTCAAATGTTGTCTTGCTTGTGTTTTTTTTTCCAATCTACTGTATTTGGTTCATATCGTTCACGTTTGTCATTTCCAAATCTTTCAGCAGAAAACTGATTGTGTGCAGGAGAATGGCTGAGCACATGTTTTCACAGGGACATCCAATAAACAGAATTCGCATGGTTTGCCAGTTTATTTGTACTGTAATATAACGTAGAAACCAATGAACAGAGATGGGAGTACAAAGCTCCCTCCCCCACCACCAGGAACTCTGTCATATCCAAGAGTCAATAAAACCCGTTACCATGGGTATTTGAAAATATATATGCAATGTTTTATTTTAATGTAATGCCAAACTGCATACAATAACTAAAATACCACAAAATATCTTGCAGCAAGGAGCAGCATCCAACAATCATTGAATAGCTTTTGAAAAGTGCTTAAGTATGTGATAATTCATACCTCTATTGTGATTAGATTACACCTCCTAATCGGTCTTTGCTTTCTACAAAAGCAATTGTCAATCAAAATCTATTTGAAGAGGCTAACTGCATCAGTAACAACGAAAAGTGCTTCTATATTAAAATATATAGAATGGTATGCAATTGTGGTTAGTTTAGTGGGGTTGTCAATCAATCAGAATTACAGTGTGACAAGGCATAATCTGCTAATGGTATAAACATAAACTGTATTTGTGTCACTCCACAAACCATTGAATGGAGACACAAGTCTTACACTGAAGGGCTCTAGGCTTAAGCAAGCCTCATTTTTCCGTCTACTACATAGCTCTTAGTCCTTGCTCTGTCAAATTAGTAATTGACGATGCTTTTGATAAAGTTGTGGCTTCTATCTTTGTCTGTTAATTACTACATCCTGCGATTTTAAGAGTCCTGTAATTGGAAAATGTTGGTGCAGCAGACACAAAGCCTCTTCCCAGCATAAAGCACCTCCCTTGCGAAAGAGCTTCTCAGCTCCTAATTATAGATTCCAAACTGCAAATAACTGTGTGACAACAATTGCAGCAGGGATCAATCCAAAAGTTAACGCCTTATAAGTATCACCCATAAGGTAGCTCAAAATGGAGTCAAAAAACTGTCCTCCGTTACAAATTCTAATAGTGAATGAGGTAGATGCTACAAATTCACTACTTAATCTCTCTCTCCTCACAGGACAATCCCAGGTATCAATCTGGTTAACCTCTGCCATGCTTCCTTTCAGGCAAATATATCCACAGATAGAGCCTGTTCCAACATTCAATGAGATTGCGGCTGAGCCTCAATCTCAGTCTATGTACCTGCCATTACTCCTTAAATTTCTGTACTACAGAATATGCATGCACTTTTTACTAATGCTACTCCTAATCCACCTTGCCCAATGTAATGATATGGATTGTATACAGTCATTGGCCGGTGAAGGCATGGGCTAGCCCGCCCCCTGATGACACTCTCCCCTGGACTCCTCCCCTGTGGCCTAGGCTCCTCCCTAGCTTGGATCCGGGCCAGATCAAGTTTTATATACAATAAAGCCTATCGTTCCCCTCAGCCTTTGTCCTTGTGATTATTAGGGCAACTGGTAGTGCCCAACAATTTACTGCACATGAGCTGGCCCGGATCCAAGCTAGGGAAGTGCAGGGAAGGGAGAGGTGGCTCGACCTTTATGGCCTGGGCTACAGGGGAGGAGTCCAGGGGAGAGTGTCATCAGGGGGCAGGCCAGCCCGTGCCTTTACCAGCCAATGACTATATACCATCCATATCATTGCACCCAAGTTACCCCAACCTACAGAAATTTAGATTTCATGGGTTTAATGTGCACCTGCCATTACATTACACATATACTCCAAGTGACAAGCAATATGTCGCAGGACCATAGTTGGATGAAGGGACAACCTTAAAAGAAGTATACAAGGGCATGGATAAAGTGAGCGTTCAGACCATTTCCCAGTGCAGTGGATTTCAGAACTACAGCACATAGATTATGGTTAGATTGGCAAGGCACCCGAGAGGAAACTTTAAAAAAAAATGCAGAAGATAGTGTGCATCTGGCGGCAACTGCCAGAGGTAGTTCTAGAAGCGAGTACAATTACAATGATCAAAAGACTATATGGATAAAAAGGGTTTAGACAGCTATGGACTAAATGCAGGTAAAGAGGACTTGTCAAGAATGCCAAATTGGTCTGCTGGATGAGTTGATCCAAATTCAGCTTAAAGACATTTTTTTTTTTAAATTCTTTGATCTGATTTAAATACTAGAAGCACGGATTCCTGCCTGAAATGGAAAGGTATACATGATATCCAAAAATGATGCACGAGAAAAGTGGTGAGGTCCATAGGTATAGGATTTGATTATTTAACACTGAGCACAAGAGAGTGGAGGAGTAGGATTAGGCCATTCAGTTCCTCGTGCCTGCTCTATTATTCAATAAGAAAATGACTTAATTACTCTGTGTTGCTGTCCTTGTAAACATCAATTTCTTTAAATTCCAAAAAAAAATCGTCAAAACCTTCATCAATTGATCCCCCACAAGCCTCGAGTGAAGAATTCAGAAGCTTCTTTCCTCTGGATGATAAGATTTCTTCTCACTCTAACCAGAATGGCTGACTGCTTAGTTTGAGTACCCCAGCCAAAAGCTACATCACTCTGCAAAAATACAAATTTAAAAAAAATATAAACGGGCTTGAAAATGAGATCCCCTCATTCTTTAAAAAAAGTCACACAATTACAACTTAATCTCCTCATAGGGCAATTCCCTCAATGCCCAGGTAACAATCTGGTTAATCTTTGCTAGGCTCCTGTTAGAGCAATGCATTGTGGCTGAGCTCTCATCTAACTCCATAACGCCATCATATGCACTTAGTTAGTAAAATTCGATAATTGGCTTATCACCTGCACATTTCTGCAGTCCTTTAAACCTCGCCAGTCACTCCAAATAGCAGATATTTTTCCTCCATCTGGCACTGTCAGTTTCCGGGAAAAAAATACCATCAAATCAACCCTCAAATTGTACTAAATTCACACAGATAAAACACAAGTTTGTAAGCCTTTAATTTCATCTTTGGTAGCCTTGCTAAGCTGCACCCAGGTAGTTTTGAGGATTGCATGGAAATCATCTAACAACCACATATGGCTAACTTCCTCCACTTTCCTCTCTTGTTTCTCTGGTCTCTTTCTTGTCTGGCATCTGCCAATCAACTGCCTCTGTCCACCATCTTTCTTCTCTCAGTGGTTCACCAATTCTTCAGTGGCCCCTCCCACTAGGTCCTTGTTACAGTGGCTACCACTCCTCTGCACTATTAACCTTTATAAAAGAATTGGACTTGAAATGTTGACCATTATTTTCTCCAAAAGATGCTGCTCATCCTGTTGAATTCCTCTAGTAGAATGTTTTGCCCAGGTAGTAGGTTCATAATAGAATGGGTATGGTCTAACCAGTATTTTTAGAGTTGTAGCACAAGCTGCTATTCTCCAATAGGCTAGCCTTCTTGATGGAACAATGTTGATTGATTTTAAATGCCTTTGTAATGGCATTTCACTTTTTAGGAAATATCCAAGTCTGTTCTAGATAGCTTTGCCTACATTCAAATCTATTTGTCATGCAGGTTCTCTGTTCCTCCTTTCCTTTAGGTCCATCCCTCTCTCTTTCCTTATCTCCTTTCCTCCAGCTCTGCGTTCACAGAGCACCTCCTCCCCTGATCAATCCTTAACTTTCCTCTGCTGTCCTCCTATCCATGTCCACTTATCCTCTTTTTCTGTGGGTCTGTGCTCCTCCCATTACCCTTTCTTCCCCAGCCTTTTTACTCAGCCACCTTTTTTTTATATAAAGTTTACAGCACAAACATTTACTCACATCTCAGCTGCTGGTCATCTTTACTCAGCCACCTTGAGGAAGGGTTCAGGCTCAAAATGGTCAGTTACATATCTTTACCTCCTATGGACCCTACACAATCTGCTGAGTTCCTCCAGTATTTTTACTGCAATCACAGCATCTGCAGACTTTAGTTTTTCACTCTATTAAAAACCAAAGTAATTTTGTTCCTCAAAATAAGAGAACTAGTGTCTCTCTCCACTTTCAGCAATCTTTCTTTCCCATTATTCATAGGTGCGTGTTCACGATGGTATGATAACTATATTGAATGAGGTTTTTGTTTATTTTCTTACTTGTAGACAAAATCCATGGGGCAGCATGGTTAACTTAGAGGGCAGCAGTTAGTGTAATGCTATTTCAACACTAGCGACTCAAGTTTGAATCTGATGCTGTAAGGAGTTTGTACATTCACCCCACGTCTGCATGGGTTTCCTCCCTCCTTCCAAAAGCGTTCAACGTTTGTAGGCTCATTGGTGTATTTGGGCAGCTAATGGGCTGGAAGGGCCTGTTACCATGCTGCATCTCTAAATTTAAAGATGAAAAAAAAACTTCTGGACCTCTGTAAAAGCAGAGGCAACGTGTCATGCCACGCATTCACTCATCCTATCAGTTATTCTTTGAAACAAAATTCCATTACAGTGGGTAAACTGGTTTCCAGCCATCTATAAATACAATGAATATTTTCAGATACATAACAAATTCCACTAAGTCTCATTCTGCCAATTTAGGTGCCTGCCCATTATCACTTTTCTCTCCCGATGCTCAGTTAATTCTCTAACTAGGTCAATAATTTGCTTTCATTTCCATGAGCCTCAAACTTAGTTAACTATTTCTTGTGAGGATTTTACCAAGTACCTTCCAGAAGTCCATATGATTAACTTCCATGGCACTGCACTGCCCATGACCTTCCTCAGCTCTCCCACTAAACTCAATTAGGTTTGTCAAGCATGATCTAATTTCCAAGGTGTTCAGTCAATCCTCAGTTAATTGCAGAGTCCAGCAATTTCTCAACTGATGCCTTGGCATTCCTCCCAAATTTTCTTTCTCACCTTTCTTAAATTTCAGAATAGCTCAGATATTTCTCCAACCTAAAAGCACTGATCTCAAATCAAGAGAATTTCATTAATTATATTAATATCAATAGTCTCATTTAATCCTAAACGCCGAGATGGAAATATGATCTAGTCCTGTATATTTATTATTCACTACATGCATTATTTTTTTTCTTTGCTGACTTGAGGCTGAGAGGAACAAAGTGATCCAATCCCTTATTGATGTTAGTTTTCTTAGAACTTCCAAAATGCTCTCCTCTTCCTCGGCTGTGATTACTTCTGCTAAGCAAATATTCAGCATTTTTACTTTTTTTTTAAAAGCATCAATATTTTCCATTTCAAAGTAAGATTATTGCTGCTACTTGTCTTTTTAAATCAAATGTTATTGCAAAAAATTTTGGAGTTTCTTTCCAATATTTTCTTACGCTCTACTGGTTTCTAACATTGTTTTCTTGGAATCCTGCCAGCCACCCAAATCTCTGTTATGTGCTTTTTAATTTTCTTTTAATGTCGTCTTGATCAATGATCATTCTAAAAGTTTGCTTTGCCTTTCAGGGAATAAGCTAGTTCTACGCTACATTAAATTCCCTCGAAAACCTCCCATCCCGTTGCTGAGATTTTACTCATTAGTAGATTTGCCCAGACTTCTCACAAAGTCAGCCTTGCCCATCTATTTCGCATTTCTTGTTTTCGATCGCTACATTGAAATCCACTGCATTTTCATCACTGTTAATGATGAAAGCTCAGGTGCCATGAGGTTATTAGCTACATCTCCCTCATCACTCAATGCCACCTCTATTAAGGTTAGCTGCCTTGTTGATCTTTGGATATATCACTGCTTGAAACTAAACAGCAAAATAAAAATGCAGAAATTTACTAGCTATTGGATATTAACAAATTTTATTATCCCCAATCAGCAAGAAAGTTAAAGCTCAAACAGATTTTACTGATTTATCTGATTTCTACATTCTGCCAAGTCACAGCTGCAATCAGGTAATTTAGATAAACACCGCCTAAAATAAAATATTTAATTTGACTGCCTGTGATCTCTTGTGTGATTTTTCATCATTCTTCTGTCCCCCAGATTTCTTGGAGACCTTCCACAGGACAGAAGGAAAATTCCCCGACACTATTACTTGGTAGTAGAGAGGTTTCCAATGTAATACTGGCCCTGGATGGAGAGGGCAAAACTAGTGAAAATTCCAGTCTACATTTGGGACATGCTTTGTTCATGGGCTAAAAGCAGCACTCCATAGAAGGGTAAAATTAAGCCCTCAGCCAAGCATGTTCTAGCCTCCCCAATGGTTGCTGCCAATACCTTAGAACCATAGAACGCTACAGCACAGAAAACAGGCCACATTGCACTTCTAGTCTGTTTGCTTTAGAACTGCATGGGTCTTCAGAATGTTAAAAAAAATGTCTTGAGATATTGAGGATATTATTGTGTTGTGAATTATGAAAATAAAACAAGTCCCTGCCTGGGATAAGCATGGAAGCATTTTCCCTGATGTTTCCATCTGAGATGAAAGGAGCTCAGGAATACTTTGGAATTGGCAGTGCAGTTTCCATAACCTTCTCAGCTCATGTACAAAACTCATGAAAAGTGGAAGATGGAATTTACATACTGCCTTTTGCAACCTCAAGATTCCCCAAATCTTGTGCAGTTGACCTTTGAAGTGCAGTTACTGCTTTAGGGCAGATTTATAGTTTGCCTGATCCTACAACAGCAAAATATAAATGATCAGATCATCTGCTTTTGTGATATTATTAATGGAGGAATAAATATTGACTCCCACACTTTTTGCTGAAATATTTCCATGGGATCATTCTCCCCCCCAGATCATTCTCCCCCCCCCCCCCCCCCCCACACTTCCATCTGAAGAGACATAGAGGAAATAGTTTCAAACATATGCATCGTCAACAACACCGCACATTGCATCCCCTGAGCATAATACAAGCATTTAGTTTACATTTCTGTGCTCAGACCCCTGGAGCAAGTCTTGAACCCACAACCTTCTGGTTCCAAGTTGAGCGTGTTATAACTGAATCAGAATAGATTCCTGCTGAATGGTTTGTGTATTTCATTGTTAACATGGCTCAGTGGTAGAGATCTCAGTCAGAATCAATCTCAAGCCATGCACAAGAATTAATTTATGTTCCAGACCAAAATTCCAGTATGTCATTTTTCTTCAGTTCTGTTGGTGGCACCGTTCAAGGAATAAGGGGTCATTGAGTAAGCACAAAATGGGTCATACTGGATATTGAAGTCAGCAAATGGTCAATCCCAATACCAAGTATTAGATACCATTATCAAACTTTGAAGTCACGCTGAAAAAATCCTGACTGCTTTGGTCACTATTCCCTTCTCTACCTGTTGTCCCAAATAAAATAGATGAACTACTCTTTCATCTTGTTCTGTGTGCAAAGAGACTGCTCAGAGAACAATAGATACTGCTGATAACAATGTACTTTAGAATGTTATTGAGGAACCTATTAAACTGTTTATTTGAACCAAGTTTTCTATTCTTACTTAGTTTTGTGAAACTAATTTAAAATTATTCAGTCTGTATTTAGTTTGTAATTGTCAGTGATAAAATTCTTGTCTAGCAATCAAAGATTTTTTTTTAAAATGAAAAGAAAAACAGAGCTCACTTGAATATTAAAGAGTCATGCACTTGCTATTAAAAAAATAAAATCTGAAGCTGAAATTGAAGTAAAATGTTGGAAGGATTGATTTGAAACAAGACTTTGTTGCTATTCGAGATCTGGGATGATCTGAAATACAGGATTACATTGAATATCAAGATATACTATGGGAACAGCCAGCATAGTGAGATTTTAATTCTACTCTATCTCTCATCTTTATCAGAATACACATGTATAAAATCAATGCAAATATAAAAAGTGTACCAAGTAAAATTAAATCAAAATCGGAGTAATTTTATCGGCATCACTAGATTTTTCGGCGTGTTTTTTTTTCCCCGTTCCTATTTCAGTGACTTAACAATTGATAAATGAAAGATAGAATCATTTATATGATTCACATGTATCAGTAGGTTTACTCCCTGTGCATTACTCAGGTTTGCTCGCTTGCAACCCCTCTCACCCATCCTGAAAAATCAACAAAACCAAAATAATCACAGCAAATGTACAAGTTTGGTGAATAATTTAAAACAAAACAAAAATTTAAAAATCACAAATTAATCAGTTTTGATCACACCATTAAACATAATAGAATGGTCACATAGAAAACACTTACCATATTTGACGGCATACAAGACCCCCCCCCCCCCCATTTTTAGCATGAAATATTAGAAAAAATAGTTTTAGTGTATTTACAGGTAAAATTTGAATAGAACATGTAACTAGGACATTGGTAAAACTCATTTTAATAATACTGCAGTAATTAACAAGAGAAAACCATTAATAAGAGAACATTAGAACAACTAACGTAAACAAAAACACAATAAACATCAATGTTCTGTAGCAAAGACTTCAATCGTCTTCACTGCCTCAACAATCATGGTCAAACCCCCCCCAAAACAAAAATGCAGCACACTACAGCTGGTATCACTATATTCAAATAATGCACCATCCTCAGTGCCTTCAAGGGCATTACTGATTCCACGCTTCTTAAAAGTCTTAAGAACTATTCCAGCTCTTACAGTGTCCCAAGAAGTCTTTACCCACTCACACACCTATGTAATGGTGGGACGTTTCACTCTTCCTGCTCCTATTAGTACATGGTCCTTTTCTCCCATCCATTCATTCCAGTGTTCCCTCATGGTATTTTTAAACAGCTTGTTTATTTACACATCTAAAGGCTACAACTAACTTGGCTTGTCAGACCACCAGGAATAAGTCATCTGGGTTTTCAGTTCGCGCACCTTTTTTTTTAAAAAGTCTTCAGATCGGTGGGCTCCAAACTGATCCCAGACCAGAAGTGCAGGTTTTTTTTTAATATATAAAAAAATCCACCAGGACACCTTCACCATATTTCCAGCTTCATCCATCCAGACCTTTTGGATGAACATAAATACACACACTGAATGGCATTTTTTTTCCTTTGGGGTATCTTTCTTTTAAATATTACAAATGGTGGCAGTTTTGTGCCATCAGCACACAGGGGAGAATGACTTTTCATGACCAGTGGTTTTAACTACAGTGATTTTAGCTCCTTTAACACTCACAGTTTTGCTGGATGGTACGTTGAATGTTTCTGGAACTTCATCCATATTCCCTATTTGGCACAGTTCAAAACGTTCTTTTACATGTATTTATCACAAACTTATGAAATTCTAATATTTTGTCTTCGTAATTCGCTGGCATTTTCTGTGCAATCGATGTTTTTGTACGCATTGACAAACCGCGCCGTTTCATGAACCGGTAACACCAACCTTCTGTTCCAGAAAAATCCTTATGCTCTTGTTCTTCTCCCAAGCTCCTGGCCTCATGCCTTATCATCTTGATAAAAAAGTATTTCTCTGCTGCTCTTTCATTTAGCACCCAGTTTTTTTTTTAAACTCCTCCTCAAGTTGTGGCCAACATGGGGCTGGATAACGAAAGTTACAATGACCCTTTTTAATAGCCTCTAGCTGTTTTTCTTGCTTTCTCCATCCACGTACCATTTTTGCTGAAGGTGATGATCCAAGGACTTCAGTTGCCGCTCTATTACCGTGCTCCTTAACATATGTTACAACTTCTAGTTTGTATGCAATAGTGTAGCTTGAGCGCTTTCCTCCTGTCGCCATCTTGCAGATGAAAGCCTCCACTACAGTGCCCAAAATGGTGGCTCCAAAATGTCACCTTCAAGTATGGTTTTTGAGGGGAATTTTGGGAAAAGGGGAGTCCTATATGCTGTCAAATACGGTAGCTTTTAAATAATATAGTAGATTGCATAATTGCACTTAATACAAAACACATTTCCAGATCCAACCTTTAAAATCACCGGACTTAACAGCATGTGATATTTAAAATAATAATGCCTGTAGCATTGGTGAAAACTACATCTTTATTAACTTGCAAAAAATTCCAAAATTAATCAAACATCTGTAAACGTATCATTCAGACTTACTATGAACTGAATGAGATTACTGGAAAACAGTGCAGAAAGTTGCAAGGGAGTCCACAAAAGAAACACAGAAGCTGTTGTTTAAGTTTGACTTTTTTATAGTTTTGACCTATAGCCAAATCAATTTAGTAAAAAGAAATGCCATCTTTAATAATAATGTGCTGTCAGTGACTGATTGATTATAATGTGCTCAGTTCAAAAAAATCAGTTCTGAATCTTGCTCTGTTTGCTGAGATTTCCCCTGCAACTTTTCACAGTCGATGTGATGCATGCATACATAAATTCGACACAACGGCACTGAAAAAGAATTTCCCCAAACATCTGCAAGCATTCCTGAATCTTCCTTATATTGAACTCAAGGCACATGAACAGAGAAGCTTGTTGCAAGGTCTGGTTTGTTCATGTGCATTCCACTGCTGTAAATAGGTTGATGTGGAAATAACAGGCAAGTCATCTGGTCAATGTTCTAGTTCTCCAGAGATTGCACACAATGATAAGACTTCACCTTTTGGAATTTTCTGCGATTTTCATGTCGAATGTAGATCATTTAAGTTGATACCACTCGAATACAGTTATTAGAGCTAATGGTAAAAGGCAAGTATGTGAGAACACATAATGAAACTTCGCAGCTCAGAAGATGGCCAAAATTAGAATAATCAATATATTTTCCTCTACAGTAGTTACCAGCAAATAATACTTTGTTAAAAAAAATCTCAATTTTTAATCACCTTGAAACAATGCTACATTATGATTCCATAACAAAGGTAGTTTGATTGGTTTTGCCCTTCAAAACATGCAAACGTTAATTACGTCAATCTAAAGGAGCATGAATATACAATCTGATTTTCTATTCACTGCAGGAATCAGTACGTTTACTGAAACAATGAAGGTTTGTTCTCAGACTCACATATTGCTTTAAATGTCAGAGTTTTAAATTGATCACTACTGCCATTTTAATCATTTCACAGAAAAGCGATACATATATCTGGCATGGAAATACTGTTGACATGTTCCCCATCCTTAGTGCTTAAGAAGAATGCAGCTGAGAGCCAATCTACTTTTAAATCAGTGTTCCTACCACCTCCAAAACAGTGGGAATTGGATAATCAAGCAATTTTCATTACAAAATCCATTCATTTTGCATTTCATCTCCCCAAAAGAAACAAATTCAAAATTACAAGGTCTGAACAATGTTTTCACAGAATAAATAATTTTCATTTACTTCACTGGAAGTCTAAATAGTTTAGAAAACCATAATAAATGGAATCTATAGTTTAATTGTTCCTTTTTTTTTTAAATAGAAAATGGCCAAATGAAAATTCATTAATGAAGATGTTTAAATGTACTCAAGAAGAAAATGAATGATCTCTAAAATAGCCTAAGAAATATGAGATTTTACATATTGATAGTGAAGCTGCCCAAAGGTAATAGTGGGGAAGATGTGCAAGTGGATAATGCTATGCAAACCTTCAGCAAATACCAAGTACTTCAGGCTTTCGTGTATGTGAACTGGTAACAAACTGGGAACTACGTTGGCAAGCAAGAAGTCTCCAGTCATTGCATCCACTGAAAATTTGATTAATACTTTACAAGATATATGATGGTGACCAGAGATATTTGAAAGAAGGAGTTAACTGACACTAGATTGATTCTACTTGCATATAAAGTTCAAGCAACAATTGGTGTATTTTCTACCAACACACACCATGTTCTGTTGGCTTTCAGTCTGTGATGTTTCAGGGTACAATATGCATTGAGAGAGGAAAAATTCAACACATTCATTTTTTGATCTGGTGATTTTTAGAAGAATTTTATTTCAAAAACAATAACTTATTCAGGCTCAAACTAGCTACAGCAAATTGCATCATTCAGAATTCAAACTCAAAATTCATATCACTACAGATTTTCCTTCTTCTGGCTATCCATCCCCTAGGCTGGTGGTGATGGTTCCTTTCAGTCATTTTGTGGGGTTTGATACAAGGATACCCCATTTCTCAGAAAGGAACAGCATGTATATGAATGAACTTAGACAAGTCGAGGTTGCACAGATTCAGGCCCACTCCCCCAGGTCCAAGATGGCTGGGGGAGGTTCTGTTGCAGTGAATGGCCAGACCAAGCTTCAATGCAAGGATGCCATTTCCGTCCTTCATGGCACACATGTTTGCTAGATGGCCGTTGACCCTACGGGAGGGTTCATCCGCCCTTTGACAGGTCTTGTTTTTCATCCCGCAACAGGTAGTACTGGGTTACACGTTACCAGTAGCACTCAGATGAGTGACCTGACCTGCACTACAGATAGAGCAAAAGTGTGTTGTAAAGTGTAGTTTATAAATAATTTTATTCCCCATCTAATAAACTGTGCTCATAATTCATCTGTTGTTAAAAAGAAAATTCCACAAAACGGAGCACATTTCATCCTTCTGAATTGAATTGTTCATTACATGCTTCTCATATGTTCTCCTCCACTGAACAATTACCCAGGCCTAACTATGAGAGTGAAAATGAACATATTCCCTTTTCTAGAAAACAGAACACTCAAAAGATGTCTAGTGTCTTGTTTCTATGTTCCTTGTCATTCTCAGACACATCTATTGGTGCTTGACAAAAAAAACTGCATTAGTAAAATTTCCATTGCAATTCTTTTCAGTGACAAACATTTCTAGACTGTTCCTTTCCAGGAACATAGGCTGTTTTCCATGTGAAGGAAATGTAATTACTTGGGTAAGAATTGCCTAAGATGCCCACTTATGAATAATAATTTGTACTACACAGCACAGACGCTTTATTCATGCATTGCTGCTGACCAGATCAGCAAGACTAAAAAGACTTTAAATTAAGACCTCAGGGAAAAGCTATAGAGGTATTTATCCAGGAACATAATATGCACTTGCCATAAAGACAAAAGTCTTTCTTGACAAGTACTAAATTAGCTGAAAATTCATAAATAATAATTAACATGACATTGTACAGCTAGCTCTGTGACAGATTTTAAAACATTTAGAAATCCTTGGGGCCAATAACTTTTTAGTGAAGTGGACTAAAATGGACCAGAGATGATTTCAGCATTAGTGCATTTAAGAGATAAATGTACAGCTATTTAACAAAAATGGACTGTTTCAGTATTTTGTGCATTTAGATGTGTCAATATTAACATGATGGCTTTCTTAACAGCTATAGATAAATGGCAGAATAATAATGTTTAACAACTTGTATTTTATTAGAAACTAGAAAGAAATATATGGATTTTTTTTAAAAGTTTTGCAAGTTTTGGAACTTTAAGACTGCTGATAGACATTTTTTAATCCAAAATTATATTACTTCCTTCTAGGGATCCTTTTAACAAGTACAGTATATTATGTGAATGTGTATTTTAAATTATACTTGAAAATGTATGGTGCAGCAGTGTTTAAATCAATCTCTCCAAAATATAAACAATTTTATGCAACGCAAACCCTCCTAAATGCTGACATCAGTACGGAAAAGAACTATTACAGAAAAGCAAACTTGCTTCAAGATTGCTAGTATTAGTTTTCTTAGATGTTTTAAATCAGAGTTGTCCAATGATTATCAAACATAGCAATATTGTGCATTGGAGTGTTAACGTGTGGCGTCACAGGAATGTCTAAACAAAAATTTGACAGGTAATTCCCCAGATAGATTTTGGTCTGAGATTGCGTCCTGAAGAGGAGCAGAACAGAAAGGTGCTTTTTCTGACAGAAGGATGTGAGCAGCTTTATTACTGGAACAGCAGCAGCACATCTGCCTATTTTCTCAGGCACTGTTACAGGAGTGAGCAAGACAGGAAAAGTAAAAAACATTTAAATTGGATGGGGGTGGAGTGAATGGGGTACAATATTACCTTTCTTTTTCCTTTCACTGCCGCACAGAAATCAAAGACAACATCTAAAATGCATGACCTGTACTCAGTTTAAAGTAAACAGTGGATAGTGGTTCCAATCCCCCAGTGTCCCTGAAATGATGGCTTGACAGGTTAGACTATGAGCAGAAAGAAATGAAAGTTATGACTTCAAATTTAATTCAGAAAACATTCAAATTTAAAGACTTTGCCCTATTATCAGGACCCCTTTTGAAGATTAAGCAGTTGCATGGAATTATTAACCTTAATATTATTTTCAAATGTTTAAACAAGCTGTGTTTTGGTTTCTCAGAGCTGATATGTCAATGCTTACTCCCAATAAAACAGAAGGAAGCAGGAAAACAAGTGTAGTGAATTACAAGACTGAAATAGTTAAAAGTATAAATATTAGATTTAGCCTTTGATCACCCCCATGCACACAAGACAAATTATTCACAGAAATTAGCACTACTTTGTCAGTGATGTTTGAAATAATTTGAAGGAAAAGCATTAGAGTAAAGGAAAAATCAGTTTATCATTTGGATGCAACGTAATGCTACAACGCTCAGAAAAAGCACAAAAGAGCTTGATACGTCGAAGTGTTTTTGCTATTGCTGCCCAAGATAAATACAATTGATACATACCTTCACCTGAGATATTTACAAGAAAAATCAAAAGAGCTCTAGAAAAAAAAACTTGGAATGTACCTCATCTAGTATCATTCAAAACACAGGCTCTCTTTCCATTCTCCTCTTGAAATTTATATATATTTTAAAAAGGCGAAGAATTACTACCTTCAATAAAATTTCACTTGGTTAAATTTGGTAGACACAAGGAATTTCTCTCATCACACAGTCCTTTATGTAAATTGGCACTTAGCGACTTGCTAACGAGTACCAAATGTAAAAATAAAATAACTTTAAGTAGTTCATAGAAAAATACATCAAACACCTGCCTGAACTAAATTCATTCTTATGTGCTAAGCAAGAATACAAAAAGGTTCTTGTAAGCCTTTTCAAGGTTATTTCTAATCTAAAAGAAATAAACCCTGATTTTTTTTTCCACCAGACAGAAAATTTCTGACTCCAAATATACAGCACTCAAATTTCAAATCTGATTTACTACGGCATGCATCTAACGATAGAATATGGAATGATTACCACGCTTTCCATGATTGCACATTATTATGCAGAGGAAAAATGTCAGTAAATTGGCTCATGGGTAGTCAAAGCATGGAGCAATGGGCTGATACTGATACAAGTAACCATGAATTTTATACATTTACTGATGCAAATGCATTTATTACATTATAAATATAACCTGGTTGTTCTGGAGCTCACCATAATTTTAAAGTATTGATTGTAAAAGGATATGCAAAGGGTTCAATGGATTACTGTGTGACAGTATACCACAGAGGCTTCTGACAACAAGTCAGTCACATTTGGAAGTATTTTTCGGAAAACCAAATGTATTTACACCAAAAATGTTTAAATACAAGTTGAAGAAAATGTACCACTGCAAGATGCTACCGGTTTTGGAAGTCCTTACACATCCCACCAATGCCGTCGGAAGTTGTAGAATTACAAGACAACTGAAGAGTAGACATCAAGGTTTCTGCCCGTGGTACAAAGTATAATGCAAATGAATATTGAAAGAACACTTCGGGCAAATGAAAGTCAGCAGCAAATTAAATGCAAGGGGAAAAAAAAAAACATCGAGAAGCAGAAAATACAGACCAAGTAAGGAATAAAGAAGGTATTCCAGAGTTGACGTTCATTAACTCAGCCGTACCAAAAGGAAAAGAACTAAACCCTATAAGTGGTGATCTTGGTGGAATGCATGTGCTGGAGAACAGTGCAAGCAGAAGCATAAACACTTTCAAATACACCATTGGTATGGATTTATTGATACAACATGAACAATATCAGACATACCTACTGAATTTTCTTCCAACTTCTTAACATTCTGACTACTATGTTTGTCCCTCCAGTGTTTATGCGTTGAATATCAATAGCAGTCAATATTAAGAGCTAAATAAAGGCAAAAGGTTTTATATTTCTAAAGGAGATGTGCTTATTAGCTTCTTTTACAAAACTGAATATTACAAACATATTGGACAAAACAGCAAATTATTGAATCTAAATACAATCCAAAGGGAACAGCAGAGTAGAGTTACTAACCAGTGATTTTTTGCGACTTTCTACCTTAAGGTTATTATGTTATGCAGATCTCCTCCTATTAACCAGTGCTAAAATAATTGAAATTCAAAAGTATGAACTTATAAAGCAGATAATGAAATTTATATATGATTTTTGAGTCGGTTGTTGCAGAGAATAACAGCTAAAATGCACTTTATACAGCTATTTGTGGCATTAACACAAAACAAATGCCATAGAAATCTGCTTTACTTCTGAAGCCATCCTTCCAAATTACGCACAGTTTAATAACAAGAATCTATCAACTTTCAGCTCTTTCTCCTCAACCTTAAGACTACACTTTTTCTCAAATATCATACACACAAATTGAATGCATCTATCAGGTGGGCATAGGTATAAAACTCTCTGGTATCATTGCTCAGTAATTGTTCAGTAAAATGCAGACAAGAATAATCAAGGAGACTCAGGTGTTAGTTCCTTTTTATCCTCCTCAGGAAACATTTTAGCTTCAACTCAAATGTTCCCATTGTACCAAACATCAGAATGTGAACCAGTAGCGTGATGGACAGTTTTGTCCATCATATTGGTGCTTTCGTCAATCACAGAACAATTACCTTCGATTTCAATTTGGCTATTCATCCCAATATTTGAACTTAGAACATTTAATACAGCCAGAATTTTTAAAGTTCAGGATGCAGGTACAAAATTTCCAATAGATTTGCAAACCAGGGCTCCTCACTCACATTTCAAAGTAAATTGGGCACTTCTTTCCAAATTTACTTCGGAACTCCACGTAATACAATTTACAATCACGATCGCTAACCTTTTCACAAACTCTTCTGATAAATGCTCACAACACCATTCCAGTTATTGACTGATAGATAGGATGTTTCTTTAATTCCTGATAACAATTTTATGATGTTGCTTAAAATTTGCAATTTATTCCATCTGGTAAATACTTTAAATGCAAGTTTGTGCAGACGTGGCCTTTACCTGGCTGAAAAATAAATATGGATAATAAACTCTAGAATGCAAGAAACATTGCCTTGTACATATAAACTTCATATGTTTGTGACCATCTATTTTCCTTAGTATGAAAACATTAAGCATCAAAAATATGCAAATTAGAATAAGTCAGGCATCAAAAGAGCTTTATCTTCAGGGCTAATTTACTGAAGAATAAACCATTCTACTTTATGCAACTACTGGGATCCCATCATATCACACACTCACTCGCATTGTTCTTCAGTGATTATTGCAAAAACAAAATAGTCAAAAATATGAAACTCTAGAATAAACATTGGACCAAGCCAGCGCTGGCTAATTTTCATTTTGCCGAACATGTGTTCCTAAAGTAATAAGATAATTTGTCTGCATCTTCTATGGAAACTGGAAGTGATTAATAGTATTGCTTGCAACAACGCAGAAGAGGGTCATCCCCTAATCCTAAACTCACTGTAGTAAAGAGGAAAGCAGATGGGTCACAACTCGACATTTGCACCTGAATGAACGACAAATCATAACAAAGCCAAATAACCAATTATTCCTTGACTTTAGCAAATAAAATGTGCTTAAAAGTTGTGCGATTTAGCACAATATTTAAAAAAATTGGACTACCTCATTCATGAAAGCACTTGTAGGTCAAGTTTCCTCACATCAACAATAAGGGTTCAGCAAAGAGAATCCAAGCAGCTGTGTCTGTGAATGGAGACTTGAAACACTGTAAACAATGACTCCTGAAATAGTGTGAACTAAATCACTCCAGGTCTACTGTAAAATAGTCCAAACTTTTGTATCCATCTTCTCTAACTTTTAAAATGTTTTATGGAAAATGCATATGGTACACAACAATTACACTATTAACACAAAACACAGCAGTTCCTGATGCAAGTGATCATTATGGTGAATCTTTAGCCATGGTTTCATTAATGAGACAAATTAAGAACATCCTTTTCTCACTCATTAACTACTTAAAATGATGTTAATAAATAAACATTTAAAATAATATAAAATTAGACAAAATTAATCCTGCAAAATTAAGGCTGTAAGGCTGAGACTTTAGTTTTATATGCATGAAAATTTTAAATTTTCTGTTTTGCATGCATATATAATTGGTTAATCTATTATGCACAGAAAATAAAAAGGTTATGCAAATTGAAATCCATTTTATAGCATAAAACAATGAATATTACAAACATATTGGACAAAACAGCAAATTATTGAATCTAAATACAATCCAAAGGGAACAGCAGAGTAGAGTTACTGACCAGTGATTTTTTGCGACTTTCTACCTTAAGGTTATTATAATGTTATGCAGATCTCCTCATATATTAACCAGTGCTAAAATAATTGAAATTCAAAAGTATGAACTTATAAAGCAGATAATGAAATTTATATAATATATGATTTTTGAGTCGGTTGTTGCAGAGAATAACAGCTAAAATGCACTTTATACAGCTATTAAAGATATGACCCTATTGCAGCTCTCTTTCGTGGTGCACTTTCTACATCGGCAAGGCCATTAATCAAACGGCAGGTTCAAATTGATGTATTTTATATAGACAGCCCTGACCACACACTTTAATTGCCTAGTATTAAATAGTAATTAAGTTTCCAAGCTTTAAAGTTTAATTAAAAATTAGTGGATGTTACAGCCATTTGAAGAAGTCTTTAGCAGTCACAGTACTCTTCATCTGAATGGTAAAGATGCTACAATTTGCTATCGCCAGTCACTCAGATATGAGGTCATTTCCAAGTCTGTCCCGAACAAAGGTGAACTAGGCAACTATGACCAAGAAGAACATAGAAAATCTGAAGGCAAATGGTAATAAAAGTTAGTAACAATGTTTCAGTGATTAGGACACACCTTCATAAAGGACTGCCATCAGGCAGTTTTAACTGACAATCATTTTCTTTTCCATATGTCATATACCAGGCAGAGAAATGTTCATTTACTATATAAACATGTTTTTAAAAAAAAATCATATTACTTAATCAAATAGGATTTTGAGAAAACTTACTTTTATTAGAAACTCACAATGAACCATCTTGAACTTCATGAATTTATTCATGACTAAAACTGCATGTTCACTTTTTTAATATTTCGTATTTAAAATCTGAATGAGATTTTTTTCCCCATAGACTATTATATGTACCATTGCAGAAGGTATGTATTTTCCACTCAGCAGTGCTCATATTAACCCATTTTGTTCACTATTCTTCTGCTCATGAATTTATTTTTTATGAATTTATAATACTACACTGAATCTTCTACAGCCATATTCAGTCAATCACCTCTTTTTAAGATTAAACTAAAAGATTTTAAATAGACTTCATCGATTGTTCAAGAAGCTGTTCAAGTAAGCAACAACTAGACCGACCTGAATGATCCTGGGTTCGATTCCAGTCTGTGTTAAATTAGTCCTCTGCCAAAGCACAAAGTATGCCACAGCATCTCAGTGTCAGAGAGGAAGAAAAAAAAACCACACACACACACCCAGGGTTTTTTTTAATCCAATGAATCCTGTTGAGTGTGAGAGTGCGCATATAGATTTGAATAGCCTACCAATATTCCCTGTCAAGGCTTGAATGAAAGCCACCCCAAAATATCAAAGGGTAACTGAAGCCTCCAACAAGAAGTCTGAGCATTTGTAAAAGGATGGTGATCGAGAAGATTATAAAAAACTAAATTAATGCAAGTTTCTATCTGTCATGCTTATACTCAATGCAAGTTGCTTAGCATAACTTAGGTGTGATGGTATAACTAAAACTTAAATGGTGTTAGAAGGGCATTTTTTTTTAAATTTAAAAATTGCAATGCAGAACAACTTTTAATAAAAGAATACAAGGCTGGATTTGGCAAGGATTGCCGTAATTTTAGTAAATTTATCACCAACATTTTCATAAAGCAAGAATCATAAAATAAACGCTTTTACAGTCTCAGCTGGTTGGTTCTTGTAACTAGAGAGCCGATTTTCACCAGGACTAATGCACTTCACAAGGCAAAGAATTGTAATTGTGTTTTTCAGTTTCATATTGCAGCAAAGTAAAAAAAAAATCAATACCGTTTGTCTAGCCTGCAGTAAAAATGGAATCTCTTATTGAGTAATTAAACACCCATTATTGCCATGGACAGCAAAACAATGAATTTTAAAAGAGAACAAATTTTTATAATGAAATACTGGAGTGACAAATACATTTCTAGAAATAGACAGACAATAAAATACCCAAGTGCCTTTGGTATTGAACAAGGCACTGGAAGAAAAAAAAATAATCATGCAATAACAATGCAACCTTGAACTAAAATAATTTCAGGTGGAAATAAAATACAGGGTTCAGTATTGGATCATACTTTGAACTTTACTTTCTTTGAAATAATGACAGCAATGAACAAAAAAAATAGAATCCTAACAGTAGGAATTTACTATATTCATATTTTGGACCATCTGAATTTACATTTTGTTGACACAGTACTAATTGTGACTTAACATTAGGCTATTTAAGTAACATTAATTCTACTATCCATGATATTTTATTTTATAAACATTTTTTTCTCCATATTTATCAAGTTTGCATTGAATGCATACGCAAAGAGTGATCCTGTTATCAAATCTGTATTTGCGTATTGCAATGAATTGTTGATTTACTAATGCACTGATCAGTAAGTACACTCTTCACCCATCGGCTTCTGGTCAATAGACAGCTATTTCTAGTGTAGGGTGTTTTAGACAGGAGTTTGAAGCTGATTACACAGACATTTTTCCGACATTCCCTAAACCCTCATGGCAGTTTACCAACATTTTCATCATATTTTTTTACAGACCAGAGAACTGATCAGCTCTCAGGTACCAAGACTCCTGCAGTCAATGTCTGGCATTCTGCCAAGTACATAGCCTCATGGTGTTTTAGAGCCTTATTGTATAAAACATTCAATGGACAGCAAAAGAATTCTGCTGAATACTGAAACATAACAAAGACTATTTGAAAAAGAAAAAAAAAATCAGATTTTACATTCAGGAATTTGAAATTGTTTCAAAAACTTAAATTTTCCTTTCCATTCATTGCCTTGTATGACAAAACTGGTTTAATTTTTATTTTGCTCAGAACTTTTCATGAAAATGTTATCAAGTTGCCCCTTAACTATGCTGTAAACATAGATAGCAATCGCTAATCTGCTCCATTAAAGTGTAAACTCTGTAATGAAGTCATCAGTTTTTTAGGCAAATGTCTTCCTGTATCACTTGGGATATGATAATTACTTGTGTAAATCTATGGATGCTCATGAATCCTCCACAAGTCCAGATTAAAAGTATTAACATTAAACCTCCATCCCCCCCCCCCCCCCCCTCATGCAACCCACCCCTTTCACCCTCCCCCTCTTTAGGGACTCCCTTGTCCAATTCCCAATTTGCACACAAACAATCTACAGACCACTTCCTATCAGCCATTGATCTGCTTTTTAATTGTAAAGCAAGCATCTCATAAGTAACATCCACAATCCTACATTAAAAAGAACGCAACATTGCTGAATTACAAGTACCTTAACTGTTTGGAAAGAAACAGACTTTTCACTTCATTCTCCTGTGCCAGATTGAACATTTCTTAGGTGGAATGCACTCTGAGGGGGCTAGCACTGCTGGATCAAACAGAATTACAGAGGGACTGAAGGTAAAAGAGAACATTGCATTTGTGTTCAAACTTTTTGCTTTAATTTGTTGGTGCTGCATGCTGTCAGTCAGAACACAAAAAAAAATGACGAAGCAGACAATCTCAGCAGCTGAATGTTGATCATGTCAGGGAAGTGTGTCAAGGATTTGTGGTCCTTCATCTTCGCAGCAGAGCAAACACATCCCTCAGAGCAGCGACAGACAGCTGGTTTCACTTTATAATGTGGCCCAACCTGGATCTGTGCAAAAATTGTCAGCATTCACAGAAATAACACCATGAAAACATATCCAGCTGCTGAAAGGGTGAACATCATGCATATTAGAAATGGGATTTGTTATATTTGCATGATGCTTGCTTCCCCTGGGTCTCCTCTTTCTAATCTAGAGCACAAGCACAACACTTAACATATTTGCTTACAGCTGACAAGCTGAGGCTGATGGTATTTTACTCCAGGAGTCTTATTTACAGATACTGTAAAGTGCATTCTGCTTTAACCAAAATAGTGCAAAAGGACTGCATATTACACACTTGCTCAAAGCTCCACTCTTTTCACTGGTTATCGATGAAGCCAAGAAGTGGACAAACATTTAAAAGAAAAACTTCTTTCGCCAGAGTTTTCAATAATTATTACAATAATTGAAGATGCAATGCAACAACAACAAAATCAGACAATCTGGTTCCATTGTCTGCATTTGCAGACTTTCAGGTTTCATTCCATTTTGGACATTGCTTCACACAGTTTGACCTCAACCCCACCCCCCCCCCCCCACCCCAAAACACGATGCGGATTCTAATACTTGCACAAATTCAAACTTGAGCAAGGAGGAACTGCCCCCCTCCTTGTGCTTATTTCAACGCTTTGCGGACGCGTCGAATCGAAGTTGTACCCCCTACCCCACCGATTGAGCGCAAGGCAGATGGTCAGAGGAGGAGCGGGTGATGCCTGGGCGACACTCTGGCTCGAGTACCCGGGAAAGCATCTTGTTTCCCAGTGTTTACATGCAACAACAACAAAAAAAATCCTTCAGCGAAGGTCCCAGCACCTCCTCCGCATACTAATTCCAATACAAGGGCCGACAGTCCTCGATCTGGAAGGGGGACCGATGGGGTCAACATAGGGAGGGGACAAGTACACTTCACGGTGTTTAACTGAAGGACCTTCTTCCACTCATTGACCGCCTCAGGAAGGCGAAACCAAATCACCCTGACACGTTGCTTTCACGCGTCCCTCGGCTGGGCGATAGTCACAAGTTTGAATTGTATTTTGCCCTGGCAAAAGTCTCAACATCAAAAATAACGGGTGGCCCCTATTGATCAGACAAATTACGAATTCCTGTAAAGTGTCTCATTAAGACCAACTAAGCGTAACAAATCAGATCCAACCGTAGAAGAAGTTTATTGCCATCTTCGATTTCTGACTTTATAACAAAATTAATTGGCGAAAAATGTTCTTTCCCTTGTCTTTAACCACTCTTGGTTTGTTCCGGATGTGTACACATCTGTATCCATGCAATGTAATTAAATGACATCCGAATTCTAATATCATCCCTGAAAATAAGCAGCA